>NW_027175821.1:15991120-16031120 GCF_023055335.1 Clinocottus analis
TATATATATATATATATATATAGTATTGAAGTTCTGACTCCAAAATGATGCACACTTAACCCCCCGGGTTCTCAGCCGGCTCAAATTATAAGAAGGAACGTTATAATTAATCCACTAGCACTTACATTGTTGTTGAGAGGTGAAAGAAAAAAGTGACTTTGGTGTTTTTCTTTCCTCCATTTGAAATGAAATGCATCATGGTCATTATGTGTGTGGATGAGTTTTCATGCCCTTTGGGAAACCTATTAAAAGACCAAATACTTAGGCGTGTATGAGGAAATAAGTACTTCTTTTACATCATTGCTGCAAGTGTACTTTTTGTAGATTTATGGTATTTAGCCACCAGCGGTGGAATAACTTCAATTATGTTTTGTAGTCAGCCACTGTCTTCTGATGCGTTCAGGTGCTGTAGCCTACAGTGAAACAAAAGCTGCACTATTGATTTGTTTTTCCATAGTGCCAACTGGGTCTTTAGCATTGCCTCTTATTTCCCCCCACAAGCTCTCTGCCGCTCTGCAACCGATAAATAAATTGGCAAACCAGCTATATCAAAACCAAAATAAGAATCGCCTTAATTGCAAAGTCCAATACATGTGCGGGAAGCTGTCTTAGTGGCACTGGTGCAGAGACGCATTAAAGACTCCAGTGGAGTCAATCACACAGAGCTATTTACTTTCTCCATACCGAGAGAGAATTGGTTAAAAGAGTTCTCGCCGTGCTCTTTTCTTTCTGTCTTTTTAGCTAAATAGTTTTCCCTTATGAAAACTAAAAAGGAGGAAAATCTTCCTGAATTTAAAAAGGGGTCCATTAAATGCTATAGCCCCTCACAGAGAGTCCCCATTGATTTAAGAGCAGGGTCATAAATCTTCCACACAACGGGTTCGGGGGATCTCCGGCTCAAAAGAGCGAGAAAAGAATAACAGCGACGTCCTGCTGCCGAGGCGCAATTCAATACTGTACCCAAACATGACAATCAATTAACAACTGAGGAGCTGAAGGTCATTAAATTGATTATTATGAGCACTCACGACTGCTCCTGATGAATATAAATAGGATCAAAGTTGACTAAATATGCTCAATTATAACAACTGGCTGCTGACAGGCTTCATTATCCTGCACCTCAACACCAGCTTGTGTAATGGCAGGAGTATGGAGTTAAAGATTATAGCATTAAATGATATTTATGGTTAATGCACATTCAATCAAAGTGCGTCGCCGTGAGTACGTCGAGTTCGCAGCTCATGAGATTAGTCGATTAATCGATTAGTCACCGGAGTATCAGCAGAATTTCAATCAGAAACATTTTTTGCTTGACATCTAATTTGCTATTTTAGGAGAATTCACTGTTTCAGCTTCTCCCAGATGAACAGTTGAAGGTTTTCATGGATTTCTACGAGAGTTAACTGAATAGCGTTGGGTTTCAGACCGCTGGTTGAATAAAACAACCATGTGATTATGTCGACTTGGGCTCTAGGAACCTCTGTTTTTACTATTTTATGACATTTAAGAGACCAAGCAACTGATCAGTTAAGTTACTTTGTTAACTTAAATACATCGATTCAACATGATAATCAACCTAGAAATGCAGACTTCGTTCAACAGCTCAAATTACCTTTTAAAATCAATAAAATGTTTCTCAGGATGAATATGGTGTGGTTGTGTACAGCAGAATATATTCAAAAGTGAAGAGTGGGATATAATTGGACTTTCCCTGTGGTGCTATGCTACGTACAGTAATTGCATTGATGGTTTGATTGTGAGTCCTCAGGTCTCTACTGTCTTTACTCAAAAAAGAGAAAATCTCAAACTAATCTTGAAAACAATAGAATATAATCCAAAAACCCCTGTCAGACAAAATCAATCAAATAAAAGAAGCCTTTACAAACTGTGCTGAAGAAGCAGCTGCCTGCTGATCATGTGACAAAGAAACAACACTGATATTAATGCAGATGCTAACACAACACATGAAGATCCACTCATATCGTATTAAAAACTTGAGATGGTTAAAAAGGCACCACAAAACTGAAATAGATTAAAAAGTATAACTAACATGGAGCACACTTGTACTTAAAGATAGTCATGTTAACTCCTCTTAACTCTCAATCCATTCATCATGAATAATGATAATAATAACCTTCACTGTCATCATGTTGAGTCCACTGCTTCTATAACATTTACGCACCTTGCAATTGAGATTGAAGAGTATTTAAAAACTGCTAAAAAGGTAGATTACTGCAAAGTTCATTTTGCATTTACAGGAATACCAAAAGCATGGCAGAGAGACAATTCAACACACACACACACACACAGACACACACACACACACACACACAGCTGATAACACACCCACTTGTCAATTTCTCCACTCAGGGAATTAAATTCACTTGAGCTGAGATCACCGTGTCACGAACCGGTCTCGTGCTCTTTGCTCGCCTCCCAGCGTGAAGCGCCCCCCCGTCTGGGCACCGGTAACAAGGGCCGTGCCCTCCGAGTTAACACACACTGGCCAAGGGAAAGCAGTGCCTGCTGGGTATCGTGAACAGAGGTGCTGGGATGCCGGCGACCGCTGGGAGCTTGGAGCTGGGGGGGGGGGCTTTCGGTTCAAATTGGCACCCTGTGTCAACTTGTCAACACCTCGCCGGCCTGCGAAAACCCCCCCCCCACACACACACACACACACACCAGCAGCACTTGCTCCTCACGCCTGCTGGCTCCGCCTACTCGTTAGTGTGCAGCATCCCGCCAGGTGAGCCACAGAGAGCACATGAGACTGTGCTGAGCTCCTCTACTTCGTATACGCACCCGTTACACCGCACATGGATGTTGCTTTCAGTAATGTGGTTTTCTTTGATTCTAGTTACACCTTTTGTTATTTATTTTTAGAGGGAGGGGAACCCTGTACAACATGCTTTCTGGTTTATTATACCTTGAAGATACACCGATCTGTGCCGTGGCTCAGATTGGTGACGTGACAGCTGGACGAGCGCCGAATGCTTTCTGGAACAGGAACTTTCTAGATGCACGGAGCCAAAGAAGGAACCATCTGCATGAAGGAGTGCCCTCTATCAAACTAACTGCGTGGGTAAAACATCTTATTTAGTGCTAAAACCCAAAGTTTGCACTCTTAAAAGCCTGGTAATAAAGTCTCACTGCGCAGGAAAATACTGCGGCAAGAACGATGAGGTTGATCATTTTAACGGTCCCCTTTCGTCTTCTCCTCAAAATTTGCTTGGCAAAAATTTCGTGACCTTTTTTCCCCCGGGAGGAAGACGAGACGACGAAGAGACGACGCCAACGCAATTAAACACGTGCAATAAGGTTGACAAAGAAAAAAGATGAATCTATACTAAAATAATTATGATTTTCTTTAAATTAGATGTGACTTAAAAGCCCGGACTTGTGTTAGAAAAAGGTTGACAACTAACTGTGATAAAACGTAACAAGAACATTTAACCCGGGGCTGAGATGAAGACTTAATAAAGAAATAGCTAGCTGAAGATCTAATATTGTATGCTTACAATATAGAAAGCTGGGGAGCTATCGCCTGAACTAATTCCCCTTTGTATTTTGTCCTGTATGTTGTGAGCGCGGCATCTGGATTCCTGCATCTCTGCTCCTGTACGTTTACTGGAAGGATCACAATGGCAATTAGTCTTTATTCAGACTGCATTGCTTTACTCTTGACCTTCATGTCGCCATGTGTGACTCGCTGTTCTTCTCTTCTGAATGTCACATGAAGTAAAAAGTAAGTCTCTCTGCTGCTGCGTGAAGTCTTTTTAGCTTCCCAGGTCTCAGCAATTAGCTCGTTGATGCCGCCGCGTTGCTACCACCGACAGGAAGGACGGCTCAAATTACTACAAGAATTGAGACAAAAATTGTGATAAACCGGAGTTATTTCTCAAATATGGCCATGCCATTAAAACCAAATCAGAATTTGAAATTTTGAGAGCCAAGGCGAGAGAGAGAGAGAGGGAGAGAAAGAGAGAGAGAGAGAGCGAGAGAAGAGCAAAGAAAGAGACAGATACAGGCAAAGAGAGAGAGAGAGAGAGAGAGAGAGAGAGAGAGAGAGAGAGAGGAGTGTGTGGGAGAGCGAGAGAGCGAGTTGGGAGCTGGGGATGATTTCTCTAGGGATGAAGGATGTGAGTGTGTGTGCATGTGTGCGCGTGTGTGTGTGTGTGCGTGTGCGCGCGTGTGTGTGTGTGTTGAGTGTGTGAGGGGGTAGGGGGAGAGGGAGGGGGATGAGAGAGAGTGGCGGAGTAGAGAGAGCGAGGAGAGAATGAGCGAGCGAGTGAGCAAGCGAGTCAGGCAGGGGGATGAGAGAGAGGAGGAGGAGGAGGAGGAGGAGTGCGGGGGGAGATGTGGAGGATGGTGGGAGGAAGGGGGGAGGAGTGGTGGTGGTGGTGGTGGTTGAGGAAAGCGAGGCGAGGCAGAGCTGATTGAGATTCGGGCCTCCAGAGCTGCAGGCTCGCTGCTGCTGCTGCTGCTGCTGCTGCTGCTGCTGCTGCTGCTGCTGCTGGGAGCTCAGGGAGAACACGCTCCGTTATTGGAATTCTTCTCTTCTTTTTTTTTTTTCTTCTTCTTCTTTTTTTTTCTAATGAATTAATTCTTCTCATCCAATTTAGGTGAAGATGAAAAGAGAGCAGCGCTGCGAGCATCAAATTTAGCTTTTTTTGTTGACCGGGGCCTGGGCCGCTCGGTTTCTGTTCAGTGCGGTTAATATCGGACACTTGTAATATATTATGTTTTCTTTTTCTCTCTCTCGTTCCTGTTGGGGAGCTTTGTTTACAGAAAGCAAACAACGGCAACATAGAAAGACATTTCCTGTGCATGTTATTGGGGATGTTTCATAACCATTTACTGATATGATAAGACAAAGAAACCACACACACACACACACACACACACGCGCACACACACACACACACGCACACATACACACACACACACACACACACAAAATGATGGTAAAATCTGTTAAATAAAGGTCTTTCACATCACCAATCAGAAACTTTTTCCTGGGTAAATAATGTTTTCTTCAGATTCAAACTCAAAAGGTGAAGCGTGACATGTTTGTTGAACAGGTCGATGCATGTAGGGTGTGTGTGTTTAGAAGTCTCCAAACTCTTTGTGTACTCAAATTGATCATGAACATGATTATATACTTCAGTTTGAAAGGCTCTTTCTCTCCGTCACCGAGCAATTCATGTATGTATTGCATATTTTTTATAAATGGCGTGTCAAGTAGAAATACCATCAATATGTACATATCAGCTCCTTACATATGTATAATATCAGTGTATTGTAAACAGTATGTCTACAGATAATTATATACATGAATACAGCCACCAAACATACAGAATACTTCTGTTCAGCTTACAGTATGTGTTTATGTTCATATTAAAAGAATATCAGTCAATTCGTCATTATCAGACTTTTTATGGTATGATATTTTTCAGCCTCTAGTTTAAACCCCTTATTGCCAAAATATGATCTAAACCTAGTTCTAAGACTATTTCAAAAGAGAGAGAAAAATCCAGCAGAAGGTAAAAACGCGCCTTGATTCTGATTTCCAGCTAAAAAGGGATTTAACATTAAAAAGGAAAAAGGAAAATCGCCGCCTAACGAGTGTTAATGAAAATGGCAGCCGATACAAAGAAATGATTGCATTGAGTTCATTTGTATTGAAAAATACTTTTTTCCCCCTTCTCATAAAATTTGAATTCTGATCTCAATAAAAAATAAATCACTTGCTACTTATTCGGAGAAGTCAGTGCCAGTCAGCCAAAAAGTCAATTTCAGACTCCGCACACACACACGCACACACGCACACGCACACACGCACACACTGTCAGGTCCTGAAAACAACAGCACGGAGAGCTGAACCATCCGGCCCGCAGCTCAGGGTTCATGGTGCGGGGAGCATGGATCCCTTTGGCTCTGCTGCTCGGAGCTGACAAGGTATCTGGATTCATTTGGACAGTCAGCAGAAGAAGAACAGTGAGAGTCAGCTCGCCATCTGGCTCAGACTGTGGCGAGGCAGATATTCACTCCCGGCCCACGAGGGGATTCTCACCCCCAAAGACAAAAGCAGATGAGCTCAGCTTCAGTGCTTTTCACAAGACCCCGGTGTCGGGTTTGGATTATCTCACCTGTGCAATTTGTGTTTCCCCGGCTTCAATCTGTGCTTCACTTCTACTGCGAACTCAACCGCGCTCTTCAAAGACCTTATTCAAGTCGCCTTAGCTTTGCCTTCTGGAGCTCCTGAGGGCTTAAGAATCTGCCGACATCTTTAACTTGAGGAGCGCCAGTGGATTTTCTACGGGGGTCTGGTGGAAAGGCCGAAATGCTGATATGACGACGCGTGACATTTTCTCTGCATTACATCTGAGCCCCGATTGGTGCAGATATTTTTGGTTGTAGGGGATATAGAGACAGGGTGCATTTTTCGGCGGAGATATCTTAATGCCACAATTCAACATGCAGCAACAGTCAGTGCGAATGCAGCTTATCTTGAAGGATTGGGTCACATTCGCTCACGTCGGTCCTGAAACAACAGTCAGGTTGCTGCGATCACCTCCTCCCTTCCAATTTAGAAAGACCTCCAGACTGGAGAGTTTGTCCCCCATCACTCAGGAGGAGAGCTCTTAACGGACATCACGACCAATAACTGTTTCAATGTTCACACAGAATGGGACTGTTCTTTCAGACATAATGTATACGACGTGAAGTCATAATTTGTAGATATTTTGTTTGATAGTTTTACGCCTCCAAAGAGCAACTTAGAAAATTACAAATTAGAAAAAACTCAAACCCTTATATTTTTTGGGCAGTCTAATGGATATAATTATATTATAGTTTCATTTGGAAAAAGGAAAATCACTTATATAAATAATACAAATAATTCTTTATGGATCATTCAACATAATGAGTACTTCTACTTTTGGTACTTTGAATATATTTTCTTCTCTTACTTTCCTATTTTTACTTGAGTAAGATGTTGACTGTATTTTTTACAGTGTAGTATTGATTCTTTTAAGTTACAGATCTCTCACCACCGCTCTTAAATGTTAAATAGAAATCAGGGGCACACATTTAAAATGGTTTACAAACTTAGCAGCTAATGTATTTTGTTTTAATTCATGCAACAAATGAAAGAAAGACAGTCCCATATTTGGCCCCGAGGTCACCAGGTATGACTTAAAAACACTCGGACAAAATGAAACCTGGAAGAAAAAGAAGAATCAAAGGGTGCAAATGGATTTGATCTCTAACCAGTTAAACGCCTCGCCCGGTCCCATTATCATCGCTTGTGATCAATTATTCATGGCGGGAGAAGCTCGGCGGGGTCAGGTGTTACCTTTGTAAACATTGGCTTCCCGTGCTGGGTGACCATGGTGCACTGATCACAGTCCAGGGTGATGCAGGAGTTGTGGAAGGACTCCTTGGAGTGTTTGAGGATGTAGTGGAGCTCGGTGACCCCGCCCTCGAACACCGTGCTGAAGTAACGGGGGATCAACGTCCTGCCGATCGCTGCGAGGAGATAAAAGAGAGCACAAGGGTGCTGAATGCATGAAGGAGAGCACAGAGACGGCAGTAATGGACTGTAATGGCGCAACTAGTAGTATTGGGCCTCAAGTACTACTACTACTACTACTACTACTGCTGCTGCAGTAGTCACTATGCATTTTTAGGGCCACTGCTTTAATCCTACGGGAGCATTTCTGCACTTCAGGGTACTCTTGTCTCAAAGTAAGCAGGTTTCTCGGAAGAGTTTTTGATGAGCTGTCAAAAATAAATGCTGCGGTTGACACAAGCTTAAGAAGTTTAAAAATAAAATACGTCAGTCAATACCCCGCCTTGTGAACTTTGAAGCTTTTACGTGTCTTAAAAATGGCGGCCGCCACCAAGCGGCTGAATGGATGTTTTTACTGGCGCTGATGTTTTTTCAAAGCGTAGCGTTGTTATTTTTACTTCTGCTCATCGCATTTGTGCTTCAAACATCACAAAAAGTGGCGTTAGATTATCTTATGTAGGTATTTAAGTATTTTCTGCAACGATACAAAAAGAATCCCGGCAGATTTTTGTCGAGAGATTCCAACGTCGCCGACAAAAAATGCTATTGCTACAAATGCTACACTACAGTATGTCTGAAACAATAAGACGGCACTAGATACCCCACATTCAACAAACATATAAGTACACAATTAAATTCAAGGTAATAATAACTCATGTTTAGAGACAACAAAATACAAAAAGGGATGCTTGTTTATGTGCGAATAAAATCCCAAACTGCTTGATGAGGACATCTGCTTGAGGCTCATTAATCAAGATAACTATTTTATTGGCTGTCAAAAGCTCCTTGGAGGCAGAAACTGATCAGATGGTCAACTGAACAAAATTGATTCAATATTTGAGAAGGAATATGTTCTTGCTCTTCCCATTGGACCCTTTTTCTATCGTAGGAAATCATTCAAGGAACACAGGGAGGACTGTTGAGTCCGCCGCCTATTGATTGGACTTTAACCTCTCTACTCATTACGGCCGCTTGCTCGTAATACTGCCAATGTCAGTTTTCCAGAGCATTTGTATTCTTCCCTTAAGCAGTCTCATTAACAGCTGAGACGTCTTCTAATGGGACTAAACAATAAGTAGATAAAAATAGGCACAAATCATTCTGAGCGGTGTCTGTAGCAATCATTAGAAATCTGAATGAACTCTCTGCTAACAAAATATGTGCTATCGAGCAGAAGCCGCCCAGATGATTGTGATCAATTTATGAATCGAGGAGCCAGACGCAGCAGGCGAGCTGTGGACTTACAGAAACCGTTGGATGGCCTGAACACTTTTGAACACGGCCTTCAGCAAAACCTGCTCGCCCCCTCAGAAAGAAAACAATGCCCAAATCCTTTTAGTCTGAGTCTGAAACAAGTCCAATAAAGCTCAGTGCAGTGAGGTAAAATGCATCGGAAGATGAAAGCTTTTCTGGAAGCAACCGACGATACTATGAATTTGAGCTTCTCGATCCACGGCTACCAAGACGTGACACTTCATATAACATAACTCTCAGTATATTCCTCACACGAGTGGAAAGTATTCTCAGAATATTTACCAGAACGATAGGATTTCATGACTAAGTTAAGTATTAAACTGAATTATTAAGATGAACGACTTGTGCGGCGCAAACTTTTTTTTTTTTTTGGTAGAAGCCTAAAGAGACAATGAACTAACTGCATGATGAAAACTATAGGCGGAGTCAGGGAGGGAGAAAGTGTCTTCAGTGTTTTATAGCCCTCAGGCTTCGTCGAGTTTCCATCTCCTCTGTGTTAGCCGGCTTCAAGGAGAAGAATGGATGATACACACAGAGAGGCTTACATTTCCATTACATTATGGATGCACTGCAACAGCATGCAAGATACATATCTTTGAATACCTGGATGTACTTTATAGCATGAAATCATGTCCTAAAATGCCTTTTCTTGTAAGGTTTTAATGTGCGATAATGGAAATATTAACGCCAGCTTTCTCAGCAAGGGTTCTGAAACCAACACTATCGCACCAAAACTTAAGCATCGGGATTATTTTGTCTCACAGCGTCTTCAGGCAAAGTCATTGAGAACCTGAAATCCTGCTACACGTCTTCTATCCAGCAGACAGAAGCGCAGGAAGGAAGTCCAATTATTTGTATATTAGAGCTGCTGCTATCATCTGAGTTGTATGACATTGACGAATATTAGCTTTATATTTCTATTATCGACAACGAAACCAATCTCCATGATCAAAAACTCTCCACTTTATAAACCTGACGGGATATGGTCAACATCCTTAAGAAAAGTAAAGCTACAACTGCTGAATGTTTTTCAACTGATGTGTAGATTATTTTATCAATTCAGTCACTTTGAAATGTCCATTCCCTTCATTTTTCAAGGCCACGCCTCTAAATGTCTTGTTTTATCCAACAGTCCAAAACAAATACAAACTATTAAATTGTCGTTACAGAAGATACAAAAAAACATTTCAAAGCTCCAACAACTGACATTTATGGCACTTTTACTGAAAACATAAATAAAAATAGTAAGAAAATAATCCATTTCATCGAATAACTGATTATCAACTAATTGTTTCAGCTCTAAAAACATTGATTATAGTCAATGCTTAATTCCATGACTAGTTAAACGGATATTTTCCAGTGTGGGCAGAGCTTCATTTCAGTGCTTGGAAACAATAATGAGGAGCGAAAGTGAAAAATGAGATGTTAATGCACACGGTTCACTCTGAATACAAAGCAAGACCGTCTTCAATGCACAACTTCATGTAAATCAGGGATTCTGCACAACACCAACAGAGAGCAGCTGCTCTTTTTGCCAACTGCAGAGCTCAATATCGCCGTTTCTGTTACTTGTTGAGCAGCTGTGCGCGGTCAAGCTGCAGGTCGGCCAGTGGCATCTCCCTCCCCACATCTTAGCAGCACACTGCTCCTTCTTTCCCACCCCCATGGCCTTTATTTTCCAAGCTATAGGGTTTCTGCTGAACACAGATACTACTTTCCAGCGCCGCCCTGCTTCACACGGCTGCGCGCATGAGAGCTGCAGTCCGACCGCAGGCTTAATCCAAACATCGGCAGTTCCACTCCAGCAGCTCGACTTGCTCAAGGGCAGGCCCTGCACTTACTGAAGGGCAAAGGGCTTCTTATTCTCACTCAGATGCATATGGGATCTCAACCAGCAGCTAGTTGGTCTCAACACTGACATTTGCACCCGAATTAATGTGTTAATTAACGTGTGCATTTGACTTAAGTGTTGTGCCATCCTGTTGCCCATCTTGTAACCAGATTACAGGACAACCTCAGTGAAACACAGACCAGGTCCCACGTATGCAGGGAGCTGAACCAATCACGCACTTGTTTAGGTGGAGGTTAGTAAACCGGTGAGGCGATGAAATAGGATTCAGCAGGTCCAGAAGGTAAGAGCTTGACGGTTTATCAGATGCCAGAACATCGCTGTTTATAAAACGATGGGAAAGTTATGATTGCTTTATTTTTTTGGTCACAACAATGCCGAGGTACACTCAGCTGTTCAAATTACAAAATGGCCGAGTGTGATACTACATTTCATTACAGAAAATGTACGCACCGTTTAACTTTTTTAACCTGGGTTGCGTTCCGGTTTTTTGTTGTTGCGTTATTGCCCATGAAAAAGAAAGAGGTGGCTGCATTTTTCTTTTTTTTGACCAGGACTAATGTCGGTCTGACCACCAGCCCGGTTGTGTTTGTATCAGGAAGGGCTGTGGAATGGCTTGGCTAGTTTGAACAAATGACTATGATGATTTGTCTTCAGGAGATTTCAGTACATCTATTTTAATAATAATCAATAAACTACCAGCAGTGATAAACACATTTATACCACATTGGATATTTCAGGGTCACTAGAAAAACTGTATTCTAACAATATCCAATCACCATGAAATCATCACAATTGAATCAGGAGTCAATGAAAAGCTACTTGAGTTCATCTGATAACATCCGACTGCTTAGCTCTCCTAAAAACACCATGTGGATAGTTATTTTTTATTATTTCGTCATCGTTGGCTCAACTTGAAATCAACCCTCTGATCCCACTAAGTGTCAGTGACCCGCTCCACCCACCGAGCTACGCCAGAATATTAAATAACGGCAAAAACAAAACAACCATAAACCCTGACGCTGGGATTATGAAGGCGAGCGCGTTGGGATTTCCTCTCGCCTGCCGTCACAACGCCTGGTGGAGCCAGTCTGTCTGCTTCTCTACATTCAGCTGCCCGTCAAATCTCCATCATTAGAACACTGCTGGGAGAAAAAAATTAATAATAAAAAAAAAAAAAGCGGGACAGCTATATTATCCGGCAGCACATGGCCGCTGATTTCAAGCAGAAATAATCCATTTTAGAGTCAACACTCTGTTGGCGAGAATTATGCTCTCTCTCTCTCTCTCTCTCTCTCTCTCTCTCTCTCTCTCTCTCTCTCTCTCTCTCTCTCTCTCTCTCTCTCTCTCTCTCTCTCTCTCTCTCTCTCTCTCTCTCTCTCTCTCGCTCTCCCCTTCCCCCAGGGTGGGTGGTTAGGAGGAGGTGTGTGTGTGTGTGTGTGTGTGTGTGTGTGTGTGTGTGTGTGTGTGTGTGTGTGTGAGAGAGAGGAGGGGGGAGTGAAGCCTGGGAATGAAACTTCATTTAGAAGTGAAATGTCCCCAAAGACAGTGGCTCGAGAGCCTCTTGAGGTCAAACCTGGATGGTAGAGTCTCAATTGAGAGAGGGAGAGGGAGAGGGAGAGCGAGAGAGAGAGAGAAGAAAGAGAGAGAGATGAGGATGATGTTGGTGTTTGGGTAAGGGTGTGGGGGACGTGGAGGGGGGAGACAACGAGGGGATGGGTGGGAGGGGGGGGTACCCGTGACTGGCATGTTTTTCAAATTCGATAAAGTCAGGCATGACTAAATAACACATAAAATGTTTGGCATCGTGAGCAGTGGCTGAGGGAGGGAGGGATGGAGGGATGGGTGAGCTGCAGGGTCCGCTCGGCGTGGATGACTGTGTAAATGATGCTCTCTCTCTCTCTCTCTCTCTCTCTCTCTCTCTCTCTCTCTCTCTCTCTCTCTCTCTCTCTCTCTCTCTCTCTCTCTCTCTCTCTCCCCTCTGTATCTCGCTCCTTTCCTCGCTCGCTCAGTCTCCACCACGGTTGAAAAACAAAGTACGTCTAGGAGTGGAGTTGACTGCTAATGCGGAGGAGCTCTGAGGAGACGAGGGAAGGAAGGGAGGGAGGTGGGGGGGGGTAGGTGGTGTGTGTGTGTGTGTGTGTACGCGTGTGTGTGTGTGTGTGTGTGTGTGTGCATGTGTGGTGCTAGAGGGATTGGGATGGGGGAAAAAAGAGCGAGGGATGAAAGAGAGAGAGAGGGAGAAGCGACTAGGAGGGAAGATGAAAAAATAAGGGCTTGTCAATGAGGGAGAGGGAGAGGACTCACTGAGGGGTAATGGGAGAGAGAGAGAGAGAGAGAGAGAGAGAGAGAGAGAGAGAGAGAGAGAGAGAGAGAGAGAGAGAGAGACGGGGGAAGGGGGAAGGGGAAAAGAGGGGGTGCTCAGGTGATACGCAGGTCTGCCTCCCGCCCGCCTCGCCAAGCCATGCAGGAGTTTTGGTTGCGTCTTCTCAACCAAAACTGTCCTAATAAAAGCCAGCGTGCGTGGCCCAGAGTGACAGAGTGATAGGGAAGCATGTAATGGCAGCCATGCTGGCAAGGCTTGGATCATTTCAAGCACAGTAGTCGTGTGTTTCTCTCCAGGCTCCCTCACTCTGTATTCACATTGGCATAGGCGAACGCTCCAGCCGAGTTGCCGTAGCTTCGGCAGGCCTCATTGTCTTGCTCAAGGGCCCGTTGAAGAGGATATTTGACTGTAACCATGATGATGAGCTTTAATCTCCTGCGTTTTCTATCCTCAACTCCGCCGTCGCGAATGTTCAGAGATGATCAGGGATGAATGTCTTTGAAAATTGTGTTTCCTGCTGTGTTTTTTTTTCTGTTTTAATTAATACAGCATTGGTTATCTTTTGGGTTTTGGACCGTTGATAGGGAAAACAGTTTAATTTGAAGACGTCGTCTTCACCGGGGCCTCTTCAGATGAATCTATAATGACAGTAATCGTTAGCCGCAGCCCGGCGAGGGTCCAACGCAACGGCGTCGGACTCACAGTCCAAAGCGCATTCAAACATACTCAGTTCGGATTTGTATGAAACAGAGGAAAGCCGAGACAGAGATGCTGAATGTTTGGATCTTGATAAATGACTTCAAAGATTAATTGCCGTTGAACGATTTTACTGTTGACCAACTCAGTGATTAATTAACTTATCATCGCAACGCTACTTCCAGCGGGGGAAAAGGCAAGATTTGATCCAAAGAAAAACTAAAAGTAACATATTCACTTAAATTCATCTAAAAAAACAACTAAAAAGGCACACATTACGTCACCAGGGAAGACGTACAAAGTGTGGACAGAAGGAGAACTCAACAGTGACACCAAGGACACAATCATCAACACAATCGTTCGACACTGCCAAAAAAATGAATAAATGGGCCCCATGTTGTAGCCCAATGTTGACGACGCTATCATTTATCTTTTAATTTGCAGTCAGAGGACACACTCACCAACAAGCCAAACAAACTTCAGACAAAGAAAACGGCAAAACGGCACCAAAAGAGGGGGAAAAAAAGAAACTAGCATGCAGTCCAAACGAGATAAAGTAACAAGTAAAATGTGCTGGCGATCCTGCTCGTGTTTCCTTTTCCCTTCACCTCACCCCACTTCTCTCTCCCGCTCTCTTTCCATCTCTTCTTCTTCTTCTTCTTCTTCTTCCTGTGTTGTTGTTTCCCTGCACCGCGCTGATTGGCCCGTCTTCAGTCGGCGGGGCACTCCAGAGATTCAGATTAGCTGGCACTCGTTTGGGCGAACACGACGAGCAGCATATGCCTCTCAAGTAACGTGTACCCAAACATGCAATTTACAAATAATTAACGTGGTGTTAATTAGTCACATTAATTCATGCCACTTTGTTGGGATTGTTTCCCCCCGTCGGTCCCCAGGACTCCTGCCAGCAACGTCAGCCAGCGAGACGGCGAGAGGGCGCTTCTTCTGCTCCGACGCGAGAGCGGGCCGTCAGAAGAAAGCAAGGCCGCTGGCTGGTGTACACACAGTGATGGCGCACACACACACACACACACACACACACACACAGAACACAGAACACACACAATCAACCGCACACGCTCAAAAACACATTCAACGAAAGTTGTAGGCATGAAGGGTTAATATACATCCATTAAAGGCACTAAATATAAAATATTCATTGTCCATTGTCCTTATGTTCAGATATATTATTCCATATATATTTATATTTTACATGATAGTTAAATGTTGACGCTTAGTGTCTCTGTCTCTGTGTGTGTGTGTTTGTGTGTGTGTTCAGGTTTGAGATAAATGCAGAAAATGCCAAAAACTTGATGCCATATTGTAAAAATGTACAACAAATTCCATTAAAAAAGACATTTTGGATGTTTTTCCGTGTCTCATGCTTCCTACTGATGGCATACAGTAAATCTTTTTTAAATAATCTGGTCGCAAATGTTTAGTTTCCTTCTTTCAAAAAGGCTTACCGGTAATAATCTTCTTAAACAGCCGGGCGCTGTGGTTTTTAGTGAACGTTATCCAAGAGAAGCACAGAGCGGAATATTTTCAGCTGTGCATTAACACACGTTGATGAGTATTCACGGCAGCAGGTCAGTGGCTGCATGGCGGTCGTAATGAAGGGACATACACTGTGTAATAGGATCAGATCCAGATACATCAGGTCAGAGAGAGAGAAAACTATATATCATATTTTTAAAGTAACAATATAAGTCACAATTCTCAATGATTAAATGTTGTCATAACACAATAGCTTTGCCGAAATACAAAGAGTGTTACAATAATCTAAAATAGATTTGCAATCGGGAATTATTTCATCAAATAATGAGAAAACAAGACAACAAATCCAACAATGAGGACTGGTGGCACTTTCCTAATAGTAAACACATTGACAGATTTCAGTACAATATTGAGATTTTAGACGTCATCCCCAGTGTTTGTGTGTTTGTGTGTCTGTTCATACATTTAAAGAAAAACATGTGCAGCTTTATAGGACCATGGTGTATCTTTATATGTATGTGCATGTGTGGGAATGATATTATTTGCACCATGTGTTTATGGATGGAGGGCTTTTGTATGTGACTACTGTATAACTGTATATGTACTTGTGCATTCATCTGTGATTCTCTGTGTGTGTGTGTGTGTGTGTGTGTGTGTGTGTGTGTGTGTGTGTGTGTGTGTCTGTGTCTGTGTGTCTGTGCTTGTTACTGCTTCGTATCGGTGTACAAGTTGACATCTGTGGTGCACAGAAGAGCAGAGGAGCTATATGTTGTGAGCTGGCTGAATCTGGGCTGTCCATTCCAACACACACACACACACACACACACACACACACTCACACACACACACACACACACACACACACACACACACACACAAAAACGTACAGTAATGATGCACCTGGGGAGTACAGAGGCAGCTACGTAAACAATATGCACACCCACATGCGTGGAGAAAAACCGACACATGTAAACACGCAGAGACGCGCCAGGAAAGTGAACCAGCATCACCTCCACCATCCCCCGTGAGTAAACACACCAGCCATTAATATTTTTATAGATTTAAATGCAAGATTTTGTATTTAGGCAAATAAGTACTGAATAAATTACAAGGAATGTTTTTATTGTTTTTGTATTAGTTTGAATATCCATAGAACTAAAAGATGAATATATATTTAACAGCCCATCGTTATTATTACAGTCATGGGACTTGCCCTTAAGCAAGGCACTATATTTCCACCAGGTCACCAGCTGTAAGTCACTGAGGGCAGACGATGACTTTAACGCTAAATGCTTTAAATATTGAAACTAAAAAGGTTTCTCCTCCGCAGTGAGAGGTTCCTGCATGAAACAGGGAGGAGAGACTGTGTTTAGTTCTTGAGGCAAAGCAGCTCCAGAGTTTCATGCCGAAGCAATCACAAAGCATCAATCCCATTTCTCATGAAGTTGAGAGTAAGAGGCTGGAACCACGGCTGGTTGAAATAGTAATAGCATGGCAGCAAACACAAGAAGAGCTCTGCTCGAGAAAGAAGTCCTTACTTAACCTCTCCCCCTCAAGACCCCAGCCTGGAGGTGTCAGGCCGTCTTCAGGGTCTTCAGGGTCTTCAGGGGGAGATAGCAGGTCAACACATAGAAGTGGTGCACTTCACCTGAACGCCGTGACCCGGAGGATTACGTTGAGATGCAGCTCACTGTGCGTCACGTTGTTCTCGTCAGGAATCAGTACAACAAATATATTATGATGAAGATTTATGCAATAATAGCATTTTTTCGGCAATTGGATGGCAAACAGCTCTGTTCCAATGCACAATCAAAAAATCCCTTATTGTCAATACATCGAGGAAAGCCATACATTGATTTTTATCACCAAATGGCATCGGATTGGAAAAAAGTAAAGTGGACATGTCTGTGGAGGGAAGATGTGTGGGTGCGTACCACAGAACCCGTTTTCATTGATATCTCAAGGTGAGAGGTCAGGGGACTCCCAACAATTCAGCCTACCTTTAGCCTCCTTTCCGTCAAGCTAGCTTGACCCCAGCATGGCTGGTATCAATGGATTTGGCCTTCCCGTTTCATATAATACTGGATACTTCCACTCTAGCTCTAAAACTGAGCGTCTGAAAGACAGTGAAGACGAGCGCCCGCGAGGACTGGAAGAGGTTAAGGTTCATCATCCAATATCTGCAAAGTATAGACAACCCACTGCATTGAGGGGTTGATTATGTTGTCAGCCACATATTAAAATATAATTCTATCCTTTGAAAAGTACTATCATTGGTGTCTAATTTTGAACCATCAATCATTTTTGCAAGCAAAGATGTTTTTTTTCTTCTTCTTCTTTTTCTAAAATTTCAATTTAGAAGGAGACGAGTCAAACCCAGGCCACTCACGACTTGTCGGCACTGTTCGTCCAACCTGTCCAGCTGGTTGATGATTAAATCCGCATGCTGGTGGAGTACAAAGAAATTAAAAAGCGGGGAAGAGAAAAAAAAGAAGAAAGTCGGGAGATACTCAGTGGGCGATTATGCAGCAAACGCAGCTCTCCGCAGTGCAGAAGAGAAAAGGATGGAAATGAGAAACGGGGAGAGCAAGTATACATTGTGTATGATCCATAATGTCTGCATCCTGCAAATGATCACCAGACAAGCATTGGCTGTTCTGGTTTTAGTGCAGGTCAATAGAAAGCGCAAGGCGCCGATAGGTAAGCGGTTCAATTCCCTTTGAGGTTTTGTTGCGACCCCTTTCTACTAACATTTACAGGGTGAGTGGCTCAGGTTCCAAGTTAATGCTCGAGATTAATCCTCGTGTTATACCATTAGGGCAATGATTTACCCGTTTCTTTTTTATTCTAGTGCGTAATATGGATAAAATGCCAGTATACTCTATGAGTACTGATAAATCATCTGCATCTTTTGGATGTGTATTTAATTCATTCTGTACATCACACATTAATGCAGGCATACGCAGCTCCAAGGATATGCTCAAGTGTTAATGTGCAGTATGTGTCAGCTATTGTAACTTCTCCCATAAAAACCCGTTTTTATACAAAATCCCAACTCTGTTTTACTTTCATTGTCATCCATTATCTATTCATACACCTGCCTCCACGTGTGAGAAATAAATCCTGTGTCATGCTGGAAGCAATGTGTTCCTAACAACCCCCTCTTTGTGCTACCTTCTTTTCTTTTTCCCTCCACATTATTACGATGTACTGTGTGTATTTATTATGTCACGTCACATCGCGTCATGCTAAATGAAGAGCGAATACAAACAGACATTTGGGATCACTGGCAGAAGCTAATGTGTTGACAGCGCTGTAATTGTTGGAAGCATATGTTTTCCCAGGGGACGATATCTTGATTCGTAACACTTCTGCTCTACATTTTTTTTTTTTTTTTTTTTTTACATTTTAAGGCTTTCAGCTCTCTCTCCAAGTGAATCCAGTCTCAAGTGGTTAAAATGACTGAGCAGGGATTTGCTCTCTCTCTCTCTCTCTCTCTCTCTCTCCCTCTCTCTCTCTCTCTCTCTCTCTCTCTCTCTCTCTCTCCACAGTTACTGAGTGGTGTCTGTAACCTCGTAGCCTACACATGCAGAAAGGTTAGAGTCAAGCAAACAGATTACGGGACCTGAAGAAACCCAGATCAACCGACTCAGATAGGTAATATTGATTTTCTTTCGGTCTGTGACGAGTGTACAAGTCAGCGCTTGCTTGGACCTACAGTGTGTGCTGTAATCAATAAGCTAAGCTAAAAATACTATTAAAATCGATTATCACCCCTCGGTGTAAGCTACTGTTGATGATCGCTGAGAGCAGAGACGCGCGCATAAAATCCAAGACTTATCGATCTGTGGGCCTAATCGATGGTCGAGGGGAGCCGGCGCTACTCGGCAAACAAATGTCCGTCTTCATCGACTCATATCTCTATCTAAATACCCGTCATGAGCTACCATTACTGGGTCAACGGGGACGGGTATTAGATCATCGGCAAACTCATTAAGTCGCCTCAAGTTAACTGTTTGTCGAGCAAACGGGGTCGTCGCAAAGAGCTCCACGCGAGCAGACAACACGACTTTCACCGGATAGGTTCAGATTCTACGAACTCTACTTCATCACGATGCTCACATGCAAAGACTCAAAGGCTCAGTCGGTGATCCTGTTCTTTTCAGACACACACGGCCTGCAACGACATCTCCGCTGCAAAGCCTCTGCTGGCCTCCCTCTATGAACTAACTCAGGAACAACAATCCTTTCTGGCTCTACGCCTGCAGAACACAAACCTGGGGGTCGGGCCGGCTAGGGATACAATGCATACCTCTTGGCTTTTTACTTTTGCTTTATTTGTGAATTACTAGATATTTTTTTCACTTTCTGGCTCCGATATGCACATTCAACGGGCTGAAATAAACTTTGTTTACGCGGTTACGAGACAAAAAGGTTAGGAACCACTGCTCTTCATCACACAGTGGACGACTGTAAACACGTTGCCTGAGGCATTATAATTACAGAAGGAGGTGGCATGATTGTTATTATTTCATTATCATCATCCATTTTCATTATTATTAACTACTATCTCAATTAGTTTGGCTCACAAAATATCAGAAATGTCTAATTCCTACATACATCTGCATATGTGTGTGTTGTCCCAATGAAAGTCAAAACCTGCAAAGTCATTTTTGACTGTAATAAAAAACGAAATAAACTAGAACATATTCACAAAGTAGCTGGAAACAAAGGATTTTAACATTCTTTTCTTTAAAAAAAAAAGACGGTTAATCATTTTTCTAATTATTGCAGATTCATTTTCTGTCCATTTGCTCATCGATGAATCAATGAATCAACTGATCATTGTGCGGTGTCGTACTATTAACGAAAGCAATTTGACTTTGAGCCATAAATCAAGGCAGGTATCTACAGAGGGTCTACTTTTAACCTCCAGCATAAAACCTGCTGCAGCCGAATCAAGTGGAAATCTTCCAAAGTTGCAGTTTTAATATTAAATTCCCTTTTTGCTGAGCCGTGGCCGAGAGATACGGCCCGGCGGTTGCACGTGGGCTCGTTTGCTGGGACGAAACCGGAAGATTTTGACCCCCATCTCTTAATCTGCAGTCGCTCTCAAAGCAGATCTCTTCGTGGACGGCATGCAGAACGGGGACTTCTACAACAAACTAACTCTTTGAACGTACACATGACATACGAGCATTTTAATTGGTAGGAAGTCATACCATATCAGACCAAAAGCCGGTTTACAGACTGGCCCTGGCTGCACAGCGGCGGGGAAAGGGTTAAAAACACCCAGCATGTATTCCAGAGACAGACTCACACACACAGGCATGCACACACTCGTACAAACACACACCAGAATGTGGGAATCACTGCCCAGAACATGAAATATTCATCAGTCATAAAACTTTAATTCAATCTCTCTCTCTCTCTCTCTCTCTCTCTCTCTCTCTCTCTCTCTCTCTCTCTCTTTCTCTCTCTCCTGTCATTTTGGGGGCTGCTGTATTCTACTCTGCGAGGTAAACACTTTGCCCACTACCCCTCTGCAACGAAAAAACAATAATAGATTTAATTAAAAAACCCTTTTTGCACAATTGTCCAAACGCACATCATTAAAACGCCGCTACGTTTGGAAGAAAGAAAACCGCTGTTGGCGTAGTTCCACATTACATTTCAAAAAGCAAGGCTGCCGGGTGGCAAAGAGAGGAGCGGTCCACTTTAATACTGCGATGCTGAGTTTTAGAGGTCCCCTGCTATCAAAGTTATTGTCACTCAAACGCCGAGGAAGAAATGATGCCAACACCTCACAATAGTTTATAAAAAAAAGAAAAAGGAGAGAATCTGTTGTGTGTATACTTTTATGTTGTGTTATCACTCAGTTTCAAGATAATAAACATTTAAACTAAAAGGCGTGACCCCAGTGGATGAAAGCTTGACCAGAGGAGGACAAAAGGGACAATGTAGTCCAGCTTTTCATTTCTTATGCTTCTCATATCATGCAGAGTGTTTTCTGAGCATGTTCTGGGGTTCAAATAGTCAGTTGCACATGCTTACATGTAGCCTGTGTGTGAGTTTATTCGTCATTATGGTATTTATTAATGCACAGGCCCAATAAGGCTCCTCTTGAAAGACGTCTTTAAAAGAGAAAATCTGATATTAAAGAGAGTTAATTTTTCAGTTTAAGATGTGTTTGTTCAGTCTGGCATCCTCTTATTCAGAACTGAACTTTGAGTTTAAAAAGATAGCATTGTTGTTTTTCTATCTTAGAAAAGTGATCTTGAATGCATCTGTTTATCTGTTTGGCATCGCCACGGTTAAAGGTTAGGAAAGAAACATGGTTGTGGTTTATTGTTGGGCGAGCAAACCCGTCCCGGCATGAGCTTCAGGTCACAGGTTCTAAGTGGCCTCATGAATTTTTAACCGCGACCATAAGCTTTCTGTTACCTTAACCGAGTGCTTGGAGTTCCTTGCGCGGTAATCAAAATCATATTTAGTTGTGGACATCGGCGGTAAAACAACTGATGACTGTTGCTGATGAACAGTTTACAACTCAGCATGCGCAGTCATTAAAAATGTGTCTTCATCACGTTGATGAGAGACCTCAAGCTGGCAGCATTACATACCACGTTTGATTCAAAGATCCTAAAAGAAAACAGCAGCTTTGTGTTATTATAGTGAGACAACTCACATGCAGCCGCTTCAAGGCTTATCATGCAGATGTTCACATGCAGCTGGACGGATCTCTCCCTGGTCTTCAAAGAGCGAACAAGAGGAGGGCTGAGTGCAAAAAATACAGTCTTGTCTGTGCAGAGGACAATGCTGCAAAATGTCACATACATTATGACGCGGCTTCAGCACCACGGCCACCTCTTCCCAAGACGGACCTCGTGTCTCTCGCAGCTCTCGCTTGACGTAACGTAGAACAGCGGCCTGCAAAATATGATGAAACTATCGCACGAAAGAGACTCAAATTAGGCTTGTGATGGCTGAGTGGACTGTGTGCTCCTCTCTCACCCAACGTTTCCTGTCTCTCTATTGTCTCACTGTGAAATAAAACTGCTATAAAATACCCCAAATGAACCTTTTCAAAAAAAGAAAATGACTCAAATGAATCGTTTTTGGGGAATTTGAGTTCAAAAACTAAACAAAAGTAACAAAATAAATCAAAATAAACTCGACTGAATATGCGTTAATTAATCCTCAGAGTACTTTTCTTTTTTTTTTTTTTACGGATTTGTAGAATAAATAATCGAACAAAAGCCAAGAGAAGCACGCTCAACACCAGCCTGAATACTGCCGGCAATTCACAGAGGAAGAAAATCAAGATACTGTATGTCTTTGTCTTGTTTTCTCAACATCTGCAGACCAGTTTCGGCTGAGCGGACCTCTATCATTTTGACTTCCCCAGCAGAAATCTGGGAGGGGGAGAAAGACAGCGATAAGGACGAGAGTGTAACGAGAGAGAGAGAGAGAGAGAGAGAGAGAGAGAGAGAGAGAGAGAGAGAGAGCGAGAGAGAGAGAGAGAGAAAGCGCGGTAGAGAGACACACATCTCCAGTCACCCTCATCAAACCTCACGCCACGCGTGGATGGTGACTGTTTGGGCAGAGAGGGAAGCAGGAGGGAGAGAAGAGGAGAGGATGGGGGAGGGGTGAGGGGAGAGTCAGAAGTGTTGGGGATGGAGGGAGGTGGGGGTATCTCCCCTCGAGGCCAGCCCTCATCCCCTCTTCACCTCCATCCATAATTCAACGCCCTCCCTCCCTCCCCCCTCTCTCCCTCCCTGCAGCCTCACCAACCCCCAGGGCGCAGCTCCGCAGGGAGGACACAACACGCAGAGGAGGAAGAGACAAAGACACCACCACCACTACTACCACCTCCACACGGCACAAGCAGCCCAATGGTGAGACACCGACGCGAATGCCGGGACTCAGTGGTGAGATGCGTGGTTTCCCCCCACCAGTTAGGTCTAAACTCCCGTCGCACACATCGAAGCTTGGAGGTGGAGCATCGTCACACAGGATCCTCACAGACTGATTTAACAGCTCGGACAAACCAACACGCACGCGCTCACGCGCGCTACATCCAGCCCGAGTGTGACTCCCGGTGAAACAGAATCAATGGTAATGAGCATCGCTTTGCGCTGTTTGGCCTCTGATAATCGGGCTCGGATCTAAAAGAGGCAGCGATACCTGCGAGGCTCTCAGCGGCCCACCTGAGGGAGGGGCCAGTGAATCAATTCAACACACCAGGATGCCGCCGCCGTGTAAAAAGATATAAAGACGGTACCCCGTTGCAACATGGCTGACTTCTTCTGGGAAAATACCAAACATGTTCATTTTCGTTTCATAGCTCCATTCATCATCATCATGATCAGGATCAGGATGACGTGTTCACAGGAGGCGCTGGGGATCGAACCACCAACCCTAAGATTAGTAAACAACAGCTGCATCCACCTGGCGAGCCAGGGCATATTTTAGTTGTTCAGAATCGGTGTTTCAAGCTGATACATTGTCGTGTTTGGGCCATTTTTAGTCAAATAAGACGATGGAAAATTACTTTCACACATTGTTACGACTTGAATTTCTCATCTGATTTGGGAAGCTGTCCATCGTGAGCTTGTGTGTGCGTGTACGTGCATGCATGCGTGCGCGCACACGCGCGCGTGTGTGTGTGTGTGTGTGTGTGTGCATGTGTGGAAAGAAGGGTTATTGAGGGATGAAAAAAGCGCCACATAAACATTTAATACCTTAAGTAAAGCGGTGCAGGCCCTTTCATAGACTATGGAGACTGATGGTTCTCCACCACTGTATAATATATAAATATGGATTTCTCTGTGTGCCAATAACTTTGCACTGCAAATGTGCTCTTCTGCTGTGTGTGTGTGTGTGTGTGTGTGTGTGTGTGTGTGTGTGTGTGTGTGTGTGTGTGTGTGTAGACACTGTATCTGTGTTTTTCTACATATGCCAAACACTTTTTCATATTTGTATTTGAGACCAGGTGTGCCATCTCTCTGTGATATTGTGTGTGTGTGTGTGTGTGTGTGTGTGTGTGTGTGTGTGTGTGTGTGTGTTTGCAGACGCATACGTGTATACTCACAAGGTCTTTCACTGCCTCACTGTGTTTGTGTTGTACATCGGCAGGAGCTTACTCTCACTTTCAATGTGTGTATGCATACGTGTGCATGTGCCAGTGTGTGTGTGGCTGTGTGTGTGGCTGTGTGTATGTGTGTGTATGTGCGTGCGTGTGTGTGTGTGTGTGTGTGTGTGTGTGTGTATGTGGGGTATGCATACACTGCATGTTTTCCAGATGTAGTTCTTCTTCTACTCTCCAGTGTGCGGATGAAAATGCTATTCATTATTAATAAAACCTCTCTCTCTCTCTCTCTCTCTCTCTCTCTCTCTCTCTCTCTCTCTCTCTCTCTCTCTCTCTCTCTCTCTCTCTCTCTCTATCGCTCTCTCTCTCTATCTCTCGCTCCTCGCTCTCTCTCTCTCTCTCCCTCTTTCTTTCTGAGCTCATCTTGTTGACCTTTCTGTAACGTTCTGCTGTTAAAAGCTTGTGTTGCACTTCACTCTTCATTTTTTCATGAACTGCATGTTTGTCATCATGACTTGGAGCAAACATTCACAAATTCCATTTTGAGCCAAACAAATCGCAGACGTGTCCCGTAAGACACCTCATGGGACGACCTTCCCGGGATACTTTTGATGTCCTTTCACGTGTTACAAAATGTAGGTTCACCACGATTTTGAGAAAAATAGCTATGGCGCATATTCCAAATTCTGAAGGTGCTGCAGTATTCATCTCTCTAAATGGGGGGGAGGGCATATGGCATTGCACAGAAATTAAATTACTCGTCTCAAGTTGTATATTTTGCATGTAACAACTATAAATGTGTGGCATTTTTTCTAAATTCACGAGTTCTTCAAACCATCCTACTGACTGCATTCATCATCTAACTGCCATGCAACACACACACACACACACACACACACACACACACACAGACTATATGTGTTGAGATACACATTCGCACTCTACATCTACAACCAATAGATGGAGGAACACGATAAAGGAAAGAAGGAGAGAGGGAGGACACAGGAAGACAACAGGCAGAGGAGGGTAACGAGGAGATGAGAGCGGCCAAGGTTGCAGAAGAAGCAAGGAAAGGAGGATTGATGAGGACACAAACAAGAAGCATGACTTTGAGGAGAAAAGGAGTTGTGAACGGAGAGCGAGAAGAAAAGGAGAAAAGCAGAACGTGCTCGAGAAAGACATGAAGAAGAGGTGATGAAGGAGGACGAGAGGGAGAAGAGGATGGCTGTTCGCAACATCTATTGTTTCTCAAACTGGAAAGGGAAGCCAGTTGTGTTTTGCTCCGGGGCGCACGGCGCTTTGAGAAGCAGGAAGCCAGAGGACCTGCCCATCCTCACGGACAGCTGGTGCCCTCCGATAGCTGTTCCCTACTTCCTGTTAGCTGCATGCGAAGGTTCCCGCCCTGATCCAGGCCACCTGGAAACCAAACCGGCTCACTCACAAAGTCCACGACTGCAGATGACACCATTTTACAGGAGCCGTGGGTTTGTGGAGCGGAGACGCACTTCACCATATCAGAGACTAAATAACAGATTCATCAGCGGTCGGACAAGATGATACATGTTTCTCTGTTTTGCAGTATTCATATTGATCAAACAGCACGGCTCCTTCAGGTCTGCCAGCTCTTTATGGGCTTCATGCAAATGCATCGTTGTCGGTATATCACATGTATGGCTTTTCAACTGCAAAATAATTCTCTTATAAATGATGATAAAACAGTCCAACACCAAACAATATCTAACGTATCCATATCATTAATGTTTGCTTATGTTATGTTGTATTCATTTGTTTCTGATCCTAAACACTCAAATATCAATACATGTATTGATCTTAAAAATAAAAAAAAAATCCAGCATCGGGCAGGTAAGCACTTGCCTTGACAGCTTTCTTTTTTTTAATTCAACAGATTTTGGATTTCCAATAACTTCATTTAGAACTTCATCCATTTGTAAAACACAAATACATCTAACAATGTCTCCAAACGACATAAACACCTCATGATGCATGTGTTGAGTGTTATATTAGGTATTCATGTCGTTCCATGAAATGTTTATGTGTATTTGTGTTTTACAAATGGAAAGTCATCGGCACTTCCTGTTTAACACTCAACACTCCTCTTGGTAGGAAATGTTGTTGAATTCTACATTTCAGCTTAGTTAATCCCATAAAAAACGCTTTCGAGAGTGCAAGAAACATAGGAACTATATTATACTGTATAGCAAATACCCAATAAAGAAAGCAGTATTGGTTTATTATATATTTGTATCTGCTATTACAACAACATCACACCACTACGATCACACCAAGCCAAGTTAACATGCGAGTCTCTGCTAACCTCCGACATGCTGCACAGAGGAGATGATGTGCTACGTCAACTAAAAGGCTGGCATCAGACACCCGGCTCTAGTCTTCAGACTGACATATGAGCACAGGCCTGATGACGACCTTGTAAAAATAAAAAAGCTTGCTAAGAAGTATTTCCAGATTTTTGTCTAAGTGCCATGCTTAACTCTTTTGTAATTGAGAAGCTAATTTGCTTTAAATTCTAAACTCACTGTGAAGAAAAGTTTTGAGCCATTAGTCATGAATTGTTAGAAGAAAGTCCAGAACACATTTTTTATGGTAAATTATGGGCCCTCCTGCCAGCGGCTAAACGTCATAGCTCACTGCTTTGCTGTCATGCACATAATCCCAATAAGGAAAAGACCTCTCGGAAACTAGGTCGGGTTCAAGTTCCTTTCAGATGAACGTAGAACTTGAGAAACTTCATATACTATTTTCCCAAATTGGACTATTCTTCTTACTCCACCACTTCCACACACATTGCTTAAAAACTGGGAAGTCTGTTCTTTTTAATGTACTATTTGTCTCTCACGTCCTTTGTTGTCAGTCGTTTGTTGACAGCAGTCAATAAATCAAATTCACTTGGTGCGAGAGAAGTAATGGCACACATGAAAATAGTAATAGCACACAAAAATATTTATTAAGTACAGAGTCCTGGGTTTTGTTTTGTCAAAAAATGAATTGCAGGTGCCTCCTAATGTGCTTTGCTTTCATGCCGCCGGGCTTTTTGAGCGAGAGTAGGCGTCAATTATTTTAGACATCGGATATTGTTTTAAAACGAAAAGGCTACGATTCCTGGCAGCCTCAGAAGAACCACATTACGTCTTTAAAAGGCCGATCTCTTTCTTCTCTGGTCAGACAGTGCAACAAAGACACAGCTCGCGCCTGCCGCTGTATATTTTCATCAGACTCTCAGAGAAAAAGCCCACTGTGCTTACACCCACAGATTCACACACGCCGCATTAAAAGATCGCCGGGAGAATAACAGAAATCAAAAAATGGATTCACGTCAATTTGAGCCTGTGTTATTGATTGATGTGACTGAGAAAGGTGGATTTAGACAAGAGAATAATAAGGGCAGAGAGTTCCACTCCTGTATCGTTCCTTCTCCGTCTCTCAGCTTCCCTTTGATGGCGACTCCTAATACTTTTAATTGCATCGCTTCTTCTCGGTTACACCGCTTATTTTAGGCCAAAAGTTATCACGGCGTAATGTTCAAAACTGGTTTCCCACTTAGCACGGAAAGTCATTTAACATATTCATTACGTGAAAATGTTTTAATATCCTCGGAGCAAATTAAGACACCAAAATACATGTAATCATTGATGATGAATGCACTTCAAATATATGATTGAGATTGTTCTATACAGCTGTAACAGCATGTCTCATAGTTTTACCAAATAACAAGGGAAAAAAAAAACCAGAAACAAACAGGATATCACATGGCAGGCACACGTCTCATTTCTTCTGTCTTGCTACTCCGTGAATAGGACCTGATGGAGGGTGGTCAGCCACATACGGGCAAGGTGCTACGGCCTCTTGTCATAGCATCTGAGCGACTGCCTCTGATAATCGTTGATGCCGTGATCTGCCTCACTCGCAAATTGCCAGGAAACGGGAGAAGACTGATGAAATAATAATCCTGTTCTACTATTTGCTTGGCCGCCACCATGTTCACCTCACTCAACTCTTAAGTCAGGCCGGGTGCATGGTTCCCCTGATCTGATTGGTTGCACAGACCACACACGGAGAGGAGGGGATGCCTGTGCAGAGAGGAAACGATAACGGGCTTATCGCCGGGTGAAAAATAGACCGAAATAGAAGGAGAAAAAAACCTTTTACGTTCTGGCTCTGACTACACAATCAACCGGCCTAAGTCAATGTCTTAATTGGCATCGGGCAGACGTTGCAGTCAGAAAGTGTATAAATGACCAAAAACATAACCAGCAATTATAATTGATTCCCTTAATAATTATTTAATGCTTCTTTTTTTTTAAACTTTTAATGGCCAATTTAGGCAAAGTTCCAGCGATGGGATTAGATTGTTTAACTGAACCAATGTGGTGGGTGGAGGATATTTGAACTACTAAGATCAATGAAAAAAAGAGAGTTGACTGGTTGTGTTGGTTTTACAGCAATCCCAGTCGACGTCCAGCCCGGAAAGTGGGTAAGAAATGTACCCAAATTACACAATTTTAGCCCCTTTCATGATAATTGTTCAATTTATTAGCGTTTACCAAACAGCGACAAAGACTTTGGTTGTTGAGGTTAAACGCCTCAAAAAGGAATTTGAGGCGTCCGGTGCTCAAAGAACCGAAGAATACTGGAGCACGTGGATTAAAGGCGACAAACTTCATTAGAAGACGTAACTCTTGAAGTCCTAAAGACTTAAGCTAACGGTCATGTTAAATCTTCAGTAAATGAAGCCCGTTCTGCTGGTAGGGAGCCGGGCCCAGGAGTGAACGACCGCATGTTTTCTCCAACGCGATACACGGTGGGAGTCGGTTTGGAGAATAGCTGACTTGCCTCAGTGTTCATGTTTCGTAAAAAGCACCGCCGGGGCCCCTGAAGGGGGGTTTGCCGGCAGCCATCTTAGCTGCCACGGAAGTGAGATGCTGTCGGATCTTGTTATAGCACTCCGGCATCGTTATTTTTCGGGAAACTTGACATGCCTTTGAAAAAAAACGACCCTAGTTTCTATTCGCCTTGCTCTCAAACTTTAAGGCAAATTGCGCAATGCATAGTTGGATTTCCACCCACACCCTGTAACGCCAACAAACTGAACTCCTGTTGACAGAATAATTAAAAATGCTCGCTTGAATTTCAGTTCTTAAACTTTGTCTTAGCCGCCGCCATTTTTTACTCGAGTGCCCGATGGGTACCGTGCATGGGCAACACTTAGCAAAGATGAGATGGAAGTGAGATGGCTCACTCTTTAGCGTTTTGCATAATCAGCTCACTTATAAATCATATTTAACTGATTCTGTAAGTTATGTGGATATTATTGTTCTGTATTCTGGATGTGGTTTATATTTACTTGTGGTATCTATCCTGCATATTCATCCAGGCTGGCTTATCTGTATGCATGACACAATAACACAAATCATCATCATTAACATTTTGAATAGAGTTAAAGTACTAAATGAATATAAGTTTTCGTACCCAAGGCTTTCTTCTTCATGCAAATATTGTACAATAAACTATGATGATTAAATGAAGACCAAGCAATCTAGCAACACATGAAATAGTGGTGTTGAAGTTTTGAGCATTTCAATTTTAATAACAATGAAAAGCTAATTGCTTGTAATTCATTTATCAAGAAAAATACCAAAACCGACGCATGGGGCATGTATTCTATCATCTTTACCTTCAGGATTATGCTATTTCTTCTTTTTTGTAACATATAGCATATTGCCGGGTTTTGTAATTGTAGACATAAACTATTTGTCATCAATTTTGACTTTGAGAAGTTGTGATGGGTATTTTTCTTAGCTTTTTTTCATTAAGTATATATATATATAAGAATCAATTAAATACAAAAAAAATCAATAATGAAAAAGAAAACATGTGCAGCCTTCAGCTAAAGCTACAGTGAAGGATGAAAGCACGTTGTTATTCCGAGATGCAGACCGCGTACTTTACTTTGCCGGCTCACATACATTTAATAGATGTCTACACCCTCCCCGGGCTTTCCTTATGACTCACTGTTCGTTCCGCTGTCATTCGGTCGTCTTTTAAACTCTCTTCATCGTTCTCAACACAGTCAAGCACACAGACGCTTGATTAGCGCATCGACAACCGTCAGAAATACTGTGAAAACACACCACCGGTGTGGTTTACAATAGATGGCAGTGTCGGCCCTATCCAGGGCCGGAAAGCAAAATGTTTACGACTACATATTTTTGGGTCGAAATCTATAATTTCTCCCGTCTCTCTCTCCCCCTCGGCCTCTCTTTGCGGCCGATCCAGCGCTGTGGTTCCCAGGCTCGGCCCGGCTGTCAATCAGCAGCAGCCGACATCTCGGCGCTGCAGCTGAGCCAGGGCCGCATCATCCCGCCTGCCAATCACCGCTTCTACACCTTCAATCCATCCTATCCATCTCTCTGTAAAGCAGCCTCGCGCACCACCACAACCCCACCGCCCCCTCCCCCTTCCTCTTTTCAAAACACCCCCCCCCCTTTAAGTCTCACACCGACACATTACCCTGCACACAAACATTCTCTATCGCTCACAATAAGATAGTGATACAGAGGCATAGATACACATGCACACACACACATGCAGACAGGCAGGCCCGACACTGCACCAACTCCATACCTTCATTCGGGACTCCACCTCTCCCTTCTCTTCATTCCACCCCCCAATTCAATAACACAGCCTCCCTCAAACAAGCCCTTCCCAGTCGTCCGCTGTCAATCTTTTATTCAACAGTCAGGGAGTCAGATCACAGCGCTGGACTTATCCTTCCATCTCAGACCTCTATTCAGGTTCTTTTCACACAAATACTGTATTAAGTCCTGTCTGTACACATCATTGCGTTAATGTTCAGGGCCAAAGCGTCCTCGGTTTAATCCTGCGCTGTGACTGGCGTGCATTCAGCTATGTAGAGGTCCTGAGTAGACGAACATCATTATAAAGTAATGTTCAAAGGACACACTGGACATCAATAACATTATGATGCCTGTAGGAAGAAGCCAAAGTGTTGAAGACACAATTATATGAAGGGCTATGTGGTGTATCCTATTTCACAACAGGGGACTTTATCAAATTAATAACGTCTTCATTAATATGAAGTCCAATTACTAAATGCGAATGATGTAGTTTGCACTGATGCAACCACAAGACTTTGGATGAAACCCTGCAGCTTCATGCAGCGCCTTAGCCCCTTTTGGGGCCCCGTTTCCATTTTACAGCACATTTACTGTAAGGTTTACCACTGATATGTTGCTACAGCACCCGATGATAACACAACAGCAACGCTTCAAAGATGCACAATGCTACCCGTGTTTCATTGGGATACAATCTGTAAAGAAGGAACATTTTCAGATATAAATCAGACTAAAGTTGCTAAAACGGAACGTTTTCATGTTGTTAGTTTGTGCAACACCTGCATAAGAAAAAGATACAAAGCATTGATTCAAACTTTCCTGGATTGAGTGCATTTAACCAACTGAGTCCTTTGTTAAGCTGACCTCAGAACGAGGCCGCTTGGTCCGTCCCTTCACACGCGTTCCAGCCGTTCCCCTGTGTTTCCTTCCTCCTCATTATGCCCTCACGCTTGCTTAAAGATTATTAGCGGTGGTCACTTCATCGCTGCAATAATTGCGAGCTGCAATGCAAGAATAACTAGATGAATTGTAAATGTGTTGTGAATCACTTCTGCAGTTTGCCCTGAATCAGCCCACTAAACACGACGAGTTTTCCCTCTCTTGTTTGAACTAGCTACTTCTAAAATGAGCCTTGCTCTTTGATTGCATCATGGAGTGCAGCTTTCATCAGATGCTTCATAGATTGCAGAGCCAGACAAGGTACTGGGGCGAATGTTAAGGCCATGGCAATTGGGGGTATAATTAGATCGAGTTGCTGAATATTCGTTGTAGAAAACAATAATTGGCCTGCACAGATGGAGAATTGTTTTACACTCGTACGGGGGTACACAAAAATGCACCAAAACACCCTCCCTCCAAACTTGAAACTTGATGCGCACATTAAAAGTATTAACTTTTATCAAAGCGATACATTGTCATAGCAATATGAGGCTTTAATAGGTTTTAATTTCCAAAGATGCTATAAAATATTATGACATGCTGGAGACTAAAAGATTCTCACTGCTCACATTTAGCGCTCTTTAAATCTTCCCAAGAACAAGACGAGGCAAGAAAAACAAAATGTAATCTGTCTGGATAAGCTGCTTATGTCGTCGCCTGACATGGTTATTGTTACTGATAGTTAGATTACAATTAGACACAACAGACAATCTGGTGAAGTTTGCTTTTTATTGGTTACACTGGGTGGGGAATCATTCTCTGGCTCTCGAATATCTGTCAGTTCACCAAACTGTCAGTGAAGGTTACATTGTTCTGCTCCGTTTGGGGATAAACCAGACAAAGGAAAATACTGTCCTTGAGATTGAGGTAGCAAATAGTTACCATTTTCATATTATCTGATTATTTTTGATGAATCAAATAGTCAGTTAAATGTCAGAAAGCGCCATTGAAACTGTCTTTGTATTGCAAAGATCTTCCAATGATTAAAAAAAAAGACAATATCAGTTTTAGGAGGCAGAATCGGGGATTGATTGACATTTTGTCTTGGCGATTGAATGAAACAATTACGCAGTTCTCAGTTCATTGACTAACTCTGTTGAAAACTGAGCGTTGGATCGACTAATTGTTTCAGAAGCACACGAGATACAGTCTAAAGCCACAGAGAGGTGGATTATCCAAAGCCAGAGTGGGTTTAATAGGAGTTAGAGGAAGAGGCTTGTGTGCATTAGGTTACTGGTTTGAATCACACAATCACGAGGAATGTTTTCTGCAGTGGGGGAGATGCTCCCTCGAGGCTTTCAACAGCAACATTCAGTGCAACATGTCTGCGAGTCGAGTCACAGTCAATGCTGGACTTCTGATGAACTCAAACTTTATTACCAGCCGAGACAGCGTGGGGCTGCATCACTGAGCTTTACAGGTGTGGGGATCAAAATAAAGGCAGCAATTGAAGGGTGTTGTCTGAGAAAGGCCTTTGGAAGCCCCCCTCCCTCGCACACACTTGTACACACACACACACACACACACACACGCGTGCGCACACACACACTCTATATGCTCCTGGCCAGTTTTGGCATCGCAGCTGGTGTGATTCTGTCGCCAGATGGTCTCTATAGTGTTTATGATGCGTTTAGTTGTGTAAAGTTTTCTGTTTGGGTAAAGTGTTGGGAAATTGTAAAATTAAAAAAAATAAAAAATGCTTATTAAAATTTCCCAGAGCATGACGTGAAAGTTTTAAATGACTTATGGTGTCCAACAGTCCAGTCCCGGACCCATTATATTCACTTTACAAACACAAAACACAGACAAGCAGCACATCCTCACGTTCAGAGGAGAGGATGGAGTGAACGTTTGGCGCTTTTTTACTTGATAAATGATTGAAAGGATTCATAGATTTTCATCAAAACTGACAAAGTTGACGATGATGAGCTGTCTGTTTTTAGATATTAGCCCTCGTTAAGGAACACAACAGATTATAGCGGAAAGGAGCGCAGCAGCCTCACGGAGGACATCGATGCATAAAGTGTTCGTCCCCCAACAATTAACACGCAGCCTTTTCCAATATGATCTATGTCTTCCTAGAGGCCACAATGAACAGCAGCTGGGGAGAATTACAAACACCTCACACAGGTCCACGCAATGCTAAAAACAGATTAAGTAAATTGGCTTTTCTCATTTTTCCTCCGCTGAGCACTATGAAATTAGAGCACCTCAGACTGGAGTGAAATGATTACTTCCTTGTAATTATCGTATAAGCTACTGTATGACTCAAAGAAATATAACTCAGTTTCAACACGGATTGAGTTCTTACATTTATACTGTACATTATACTCAAAGTGATTGTTTTAACGTAGCTGTATATTAAAACACGTGAAATGTTGCCCATTTTCTTAGTATGTTGAGCTTTAAAAGATAGAAATAGTCTGTTTTTAGTTAAGAAACACATTGACAAATGTGTGGTACTGTGGAGCTAAAATAAGCTCCACAACATTAAACAGAAGGCCGTCTGCGGCGTCCACGCTTTGGTGAGAAATATTCGAGGATATCGGAAGAACATGACTACCAACCCCATCCATATCCATCTATACATCCATCCATCTCACACATAATACACACACGCACGCACACACACACACACACACACACACACACACACACACACACACACACACACACACACACACACTCACACACACAAGCTCTAACAAGCTTTACTTTGCTATTATGTCTCCTGAGTGATGAGGACAAAAGTTGTCATTTTATAGAAACGTGCAATATTTAAATATGAAATCATTTGCAGCTGTAGCCTGTAAAAACTCAATTTGCTCTTAAGTCGGCCTGTAAAGAAATGAACGGGTGGTCCTTATATTGTTTTTTATTTTGACATTATGTTTAAGGGGACAGAAATCAACATTTTGTTGAAATGTGCAATAATCAAATCATTTACAGCCACAGCTCATTAATATGCTCATAAGAATTTGCTTATATAAAGAAATGAATAAAGAAATAGGCAACATGTAAAATTAAAGTTTTTTTTAGGCTGTCTAACGATCGATCTCAGCGGTGCAATAATGTGGGATTACTATTCTTCATGTTACGAGCCACTTTGGGTATTGTGGGGGTAAAAGAATGCATTGGACGACGATTGAAGCACTCGGCTCGGCCTCGAATAATCACAAATCTTTTTCGTTCATGGAGTTTTTAAACACATCGTTCTACTTCCTACGACTGTCTTTAGTGTCTTTGTGGAACTGAAACATGTTACAACCTTTTGTTGTGTTGTAACTCCTCTAACATGTAACTAACTGTCATCCTCCCCTCACCCTCACACCTCCACTGGTCAGTGTGGTTCTGACCTGCGTATATGATAACTATATATATATATATATATATATATATATATATATATATATATATATATATATACCACACTTTTCTGGGACGGCAAGCAGCGATTATTTCAGAGTAAGGCCACTGTTGGTCACATTTACATTTCATATGCTGGGCTTTTAGCTGATGCTTGTTCAGAGTGACTAACAATGAGCGGAGTGAACTTGAATTTTCCAGACTGCCAAAAGTAAAATAAAACAAAGGATGGAGGAGTACAAAGCCCCCGTGATAACGCACTGGACGGATATGTCCGTGCCACAAGAATGATTCTGTGTAATGGGAAAGGTAGGACGACAAAAAGCCTCGGGGAGAAGGGGGAAGAGTCTTACGTGAAAAAAAACAACAACATATTCAAATACTGCAACTGTCTAACACTAGAAATGCTGAGCCACATATTTGTATTTTTGCATGTGCATACATTATTCTTCTGTGTACATTTTGTCACAAACATGTTCACAATCTAAAGTCACAATATACACAAAACAATATCAAGTCGTCAGCTTGGGATTTGGAACGCTTTTACTATTTTTGGACCAAATGATTACCTGAATAATTGAGAAAATAATTGGGGAAAGCTTATTGGTTGCAGTCCTATTTTTTTTTTTTGTACATTTTCTTTTAGAAAAGCAAAATGTGTTGACATTTAACTGAAATGCACTTTAACAGACAGAGTCTCTCTGTCTGTCCTTTGATTTTTCTCAAGAACTGTTCATCCGATCAACTTGTACTGTGGAGGAGTCGGAAATGTAAAATATACGATGTATCATTGTAAACAAAAGGGTTTTTTAATCATCATTTGACATGAAAAAAAACAAGAAATGGTGTACATGTGGATTAAAAATGTCCTAATTTTCTCTTCTGATATGAAACCAGCAGTTCATCTCGATCATTTTCTCTCTACACGATCTCGCCGGGTCGATATCCGGTTGTATGCAAACAGGATGAACCAGCATTAGTCATTACGACACGATTGGCAAATTAAAGTGCGAGACCAACTTGTATTAAACGAGTATAAGCAATATGACAATGTGATTAGTACAAAATACCTCGATACATACACATCAGAGGGTGTCTTTCTTAGTTTTTCTTCTCAAGTCTGCTCTGCAGCTGGCTACATACTGTATGAGGCTGATGGATGTTTCCTGGATTATGTGTTTGTGTCTGTGTGCATGTGTCTGTGTGTGTGTGTGTGTGTGTGTGTGTGTGTGTAACTTAGCACACCTGAATCTGAATCGAGAAAGGCTCGCGTCTGACGGTGAGTCATCATTGCCATGGTGTTAAGCCTCCCGTTCCTGGGGGAACAGGGTTACCGTCTCGACACCACTGGGGATTTTTATTTTTACATTTGAAAAGCAAACCGGGGCCTGGCTAACAACAATCCCCTCTCTCTCTCTCTCTCTCTCTCTCTCTCTCTCTCTCTCTCCCTCCCTCTCCCTCCCTCTCCCTCTCTCTCCCTCTCTCTCCCTCTCTCTCCCTCTCTCTCCCTCTCCCTCTCTCTCTCTCTCTCTCTCTCTCTCTCTCTCTCTCTCTCTCTCTCTCTCTCTCTCTCTCTCTCTCTCTCTCATCCTCCTCCATGACAGAGCTGAATCACACACACACACACACACACACACACACACACACACACACACACACACACACACACACACACACGCGCGCGCGCATGCACGCACGCACGCACATATCTGTTCATTTCAGAGCACCACGTCCTTATCTATGTCTGTGTGATATTCAATATGTTTCAGATATCAAAACACGAACCTATGCAGATGAGATGAAGGGAACAATATCTCAAAGTCAATAACAGCCTCCGCTGCGTCGTCCGCCGCTGACGACCACGCACCGCGGCTGCAGGCGTGGCGTTTCCCAACAGGAGTTCTTAGGACACGGAACGAACTGGTGGAAACGTCTCGTGAAACTTATTGTGTGGAGCGCGAGCCAAAAGGCCGCTCGCCCATGGCTTAGCTTAGCTTAGCATAATGGCTGGAAACAGGGGGAAACGGCTAGCCTGACTCCAAATACCTGGAAAGCACAGCAATTAACACGTCGTGTCCACAAATAGAAAACAATACGCCGCTTGAGGCAGTTGTTGGCTGCAACTATTTCTTGGTGAACAACGGGGAACTTCATGGAAACTTGGCATCGCAGGGAGGTTGCCAGGCAACCAGTGGCGGCTTCGCACAGAGGTTCTGGGATGTGAAAACTGACTCGAGAATAGAAACGGACCGAAACAGCTGCCGGGCTCCAGAAAGCACTCCTACTCGGGGTGTAGCAAACGTCGTCACGTATTTAACAAAGCTTCGAAAATCAGCCGACATGATTTATGACATCATCGCTGTTGAGATTTTTTTTTTTTAAATCCTTGAAAAAAACATCCTCAATTGAACTTGATCAAATGAGTTTCATTAAATCAACTTTTTTTTAAAGAACGTAACTCGTCAGTGCGTGCGGCAAGTGGACGAGCAAACTGTTTTTGAAAATGTTGCTGTGAGGGTTGAAGCCTCACAACAAAAACACTGGGTTTTGATCAAATAAATAGCCACGAATGACTTTTTAGATTTGGTACTGCCCTAATTCTTACCAACAACTCTAAAGCTTTGCAGTTAAACCGTCTGTGGAGTCTGTGAGTGAGTTACATGGTGGAACTACTTCTTGACAATCTGCTTTAACTGGTCAAAATACACAAACAAGATACGACGTGAGGTTTTTAGTTGTTGTTTTTTCAACTTTGCACAGGGCCAGGCTAGCTGTTTCACCTGGCTCCCCATCTGTACACTACGCTATGCCAATTGCCTCATGGCTCCAGCTTTAGAGACTCAACTCACGGACATGAGAGTGCTTTTAATTGCATATTCCTCATCTAACTCTCGGCAACTGCCATTTGTACGTTTTGTTTTAATGATATACTTAATGTCCTTTAACGTAAAAACAAGGTAGCATGCTAGACACCGTGGAGGTACGAGAGGTTTGTGTCAGTTTGTGTCAGTTTTAACAACCTACTTATTTGTATTATGGGCTCTGAACGCTACAGTACAGTAGAGTCTCCGCCACCGTTGCTTTGGAGAGGCGCAAAATCAGAGCCGCAGCAGATTCTTTGTTCTTGCAGGTGGGAACAAAACGCCATACTTGCCAATTGAATCTGCAATGACTCAGAGTTCAAAACTGAACTTATTTAAACTGCAAACATCTTTTTATCGTGTTTCTATGAAGTATAAATCTTTAGCTCAAGGTCAGTCACACACACTGATTTCTTGATTGCATGTTTGTCACCAAAATGCTCCCTGGGAGTCGTAGTTGACTTCTCTAATTAGTTTTTTTTTCATGTCTACAGCATTGTACAAATGACAAAGAGACATTTCTCTCGTAACACGCTGCTCTTCTTTTGTTCTGATGATTCAACAAGGAGCGATCCAAGCCTTTAAGTGCTCAAACTGCCAGTCTTTCACACTTTCAATGCAGAAAATGAACATAGTTTTTACATCTGGAACTCTTGAAGAACCAACGCGACTTCTTCAACTTCTCGACTGTATTGAAGTAAAACATTTACAAAACAGATACGACATCAGGTTGAGCTGCACTCATCTCGGTGAAAAAGTGCCAATATAGCTTCACACTTTCTCAAAGCACAGACATTATGATGTGGCACAAAAGCAGATGCTTTGTGAGGCGCTTCAGTGCAGATATACCCAACAATTTGCCTATTTTCAAGACCGCATTTTACATTTACATCTCTATTTAAAAAGCAGAGGCCACAATAGAAGCCTGTGATGAAATTGTCAGAAAGAGGTTACCAGTAGTTGCGTGTGATGTTGCACCAATGTTCAGCAATCACATACAGAGAGAAAACTATTGTTAAGAGGAGGGAGAGATACCAATTTCCTCACCGAGAGGACGCTCAGTGGAGCACCATGCAGAAATGTTTGACTCAGGCTCACACATATTTTTTCTTAGAGGTGTTAAAAGGCATTTTGGGAAACGTAGGATATCAATAACGTAAGTGGAATAGACAAAGCAAGTTGAAGCAAAGTGGAAATTCCAAATACATTTTTTCCCCCCATTTCATCACAACATCATACCTAGAATAATTGAACACTACACACTGAGGTATCCGAGTATGAGGGATTTTGATCTAAAATTCAACACTGCTACATTCTCAGCCACTAAATCTCTGACGGAGTCTTATTGGGACACCAGCAACCTAATTCTGACAGACATGAGCATATTACCAGGTGATAACTTCTGGTTGAAGAAGAATGTGACACCAGAATGCATAAGAATATGAACATAATACAACAAATAACTGTAAGACAGGTGTGTGTCGAAGCAGTGCAACAGGAAAGAAAGAATACAATATTTTACCTGAACTTATGGACTTTTTCTTGGAAAAGAATCGAATGACATTGCACTTACTGTATCTCTTTGGTCCATCTTCGAGGCAGAAGGAAAGTGTGAGGGTGGCGTCCTCCTCAAAAAACTCTGTGGCGAAGGCGTCCCACCACAAACTGTCACTTTCCTGTTAAAAGGACAAAAAGAATACAACAATTTGACTTCCTCAAGGGTAAATCAACATTGTCTTGCTCTAAAGAATAATTATCTTTTATTCATCAAGATCTTTAAAAGGACAGAATATGTAAAAGCGTGACATTTCCGGTGCCCCTCTGTCCCCTAAAGGGGCCATAAGTTGCTTCAGTTTGTTAAGATAATCTTCATTTTC
>NW_027175821.1:16036120-16078620 GCF_023055335.1 Clinocottus analis
CAACATGAACAGCACTTAGTTTTATGACAATAAAACAAATGGCACTTGACAGTTTCATTGCTCTGCTCCATATCACTTATTTTGTAAATTAAATATGCATTTAGTAGCGCCGGCTAATAAAGCTAAATGTTCCTCGGAACTTTCCCCCATTATATGCAGGAGAGATGCTCTGTGTAGAATCAGTAACCATTAATCCTCCAAACTGGAGCTTTGGGCAGCTTTTTTGGCCAGAGTCTCGCCAAGTTGTAAAAAGCGAGGCTGGCTGAGCCGTGGACCGGCTACGTTTTTGGCTCGGATCTAAAAGACAGAGGAGAAGCTGGACGGGAGCCAGACGGGCCGGAGAACAGCTAAAGCCCGGCCAGTGGACACGAGCCATGTGAATCCTCTGGCTGAAGCCGAACAAGACACACTGAAGCCTCGTGGTGCTGCGGATGTGGTCTTCAGTTTCAATCCCTCGACCACCGCAGGATATGTTATAGGAGCTCTGCTTTTATTCTGCCATCGGTAGCAGGTTATAAAACTGCAAATAAGACATATTTACGATAAAAACAAAATCCTCCGATATCCTATGAGCCTTTTGTTTTTTGTTCCATCTCCCCCTCTCTCTCTTTGTGTCCTCTCTCTCTCTCTCTCTCTGTCTCCCATCCTCTCTGCAGCTGCTCGCTGACAGACAACGTCCTGCCTTCATTTACGCCCGCGGACTCTCTGACGAACCACGTGGCGTGACGATGTTTGTTGTCAAACGCTACAAATCAGGCCGCCTCCGAGGGGACCCGGGGTGAACGGACACGGTCGCGGCCGTGACGGCCGTCAGCCGATAAGGCTCTATTGATTCAAACGGATCGCACCCCATCTGAAGGGGATTTATCAATGTGTCAATTGCCCACTTGCCAACCACAAATCACCAGTGCTCGCCGGGCCCCGAGGATTTGCAGGAAATCCAGAGGATTGGAGGGACAGCATCGGGAGGATCCTCAATAAATAGCAACAGAGCCGAGGGTTAAGTCGCCGCATATATGAATGTTCGTACGGGATGGAAAGGCGGATGACACATCGTGGCAATAGGGAGAGACGTTTCACTGTAAAAACACACAACGCCCCATTGTGCTGTCTCTCCTAACCTTTCTCCTGTACACATGCAGCTATGCACAAATAAACGCACGCTGAGCGCACACTTCTTTATTTACTGCATAAAATACTTCACACAGCCACATGTCACAAGAAGACCATCGTTTTCTTCCTTCACTCCATCTCCTCTAACAGTCTATAAACCACTAACTATGTTTTACATTAACCTTTTTTTTTCCCAGCAAGCTTTAGTTAGTCTGTTTTTTTTTTTCTTCCTCCTGCTGTTGCTTCCAGCCTCTTGTGGCAGAAAAGCCTCCAAGAGTGTAGGCGTGTCTGGGGCCTGACCTTGGAGAATTACCAATGTCTGAATCCCCATTCAGCTCCTGAATAGCATGCAGCCCGGCTGACTGGTGGGCCAAGGAAGTTTTACCGTTGTCAGAGATTCAAACAGCTTCAGGTTATTGGGTAGCAGAACAACTTAACAGAACGTAGACTCCCCATGTTTCCAAAGGATCTTTAGCGAGGGAGCTTTTGTTTCACAGTATGGTGAAGGCCAGGTCAGAAGAGACTGCTGGAGAAGGACATTCATATTTATATATATATATATATATATATATTTATGTATATATATATATAATTTGTATTTTTGAGATTACAGCTCTTGAGCATGACCTTGGATATTTGTGAGGCAGCAACATGACATTGTTTGAGTCAATAAAAAAAAAAAGGAATGCAATTGAAATGAATGTTTTTGTATTCAATTCATTCACTAAAACAATAACCTTATTGATTACTCGATGGATTTTGAATCAGAAAGTGATTTTGATGATTGATCGAGTCTCCCAATGTGAATAGAAATAAGGTTAAAAAAATGTAACCAACAGAAATGACCATGAACCCCCAGGTGACTCAGAGCAAGACAATGCAGTTTCTGCGAGTAGTCTGTACTATTATGTTTAAAAATGCATATGAGGCATTACTTGTGGTGAATTTAAGAGAAACCTACAGTCACAAATAGATAGGATGTAATATAAACACCTCAATGTGAATTGTGGAGGTCTGAAAGAAATATATAAAAATCTCAAAATTGCCCAGTGGTGCTTTTGCCTGTAGTGTGGCTCCTTTGGCTGCAGTTTACATCTTTATGAACTAAATATCTTTGTTGTTGGTCGACAAAAAAAGCTATTTGATGATGCCAACTTGGATTCTGGGACTTTTTTTATCTTAATGTTTTATTCTTTAAGGACGTTAACAGACCAAACAAAGAATCAGTTCCGTAAAAAAGCTGGCTGCAGTATGAAACCCACAGACATGGCCCTTGGACTAAGACTCAACCACACACGCAGGTGCTGCTTCTATTTAGGGGTCTTTAGGATGACAAAGTACAAGAACCACTCCTTTGGACTACATAGACAACACCACTTTAATCATGTCGGACTCACTGCACACTAATGTCTCGGCACAGGTTTACCCTCTTGGGTCTTAAGTGTTTTTTTATAATGCAAACTTAACATGTTGCTGCATTTGCTGGCCACCTCACAGCCGCCAGCCAAGCATTACGCAGATGAGGAGAAATGAATGCAGCACAGGGGGATGGGGAGGGGGAGGAGGGGTGAGGGTAGGGGGGGAGTCATTGCCCTTGAACAGCTACTGCACACTCACCGGGAATGAACTTTCTCCCATAAATGAAGTCAGAGAGGAAGTTCCCACGTTTAATTGCATGCCTGCCAATTTACTTCGGCATTGTTCCCGTTCGCCCTCTTGCTTCAGTGCCAGAAGAAGTTACAGGCAGCAGCCGGACACCAGCGTCTGTGCTTCAATATAGATTTAAGGTCGGGGTTAATGCACAGAAGTTGTTTGTCTGCTGGTTTTTTTTATTTTTTATGCGGGAAACATGCATAAGAGGAGCGTCTGCGAGGATGCATCCAGCACCACTGGCCTGCACCCAGAAGGTCACAGGAGTTATTCCCACAACACCAGTAATATCATTGTCCTGCTGAAGTGCCCTTGATCAACACACACACTGACTGACAAGTGGGACTTGCTGAAGGCCTCAACTAAATTCTTTAAAGAAAATATTTCAGCACTATCTTCTTGCCTGTTAGAGAGATAGAAAACTAGCTCACGACCTCATCAGGGGCGACATATAGCAATGATGTGTGAGCACTTCTCAAGCACAAAGGGATTTTGTATAACCTTTTTAGATTGTTTGGTTTGAATATATCTTTTTTTCTTTCAGAGATTAACATCCTTTTATGGAGCAGAATCATCTGGCGACCCCCTCAGATTTGTCTTGTGACCCCATCGAGGGGTCCCAACCTCCAGCTTGGGAAACACTGGATTAGAGGATTTGCAGGCTTTACACTGTTGTTAGACAACTGTGGATTTTTTATATCTTTGGGTTTTGGACTAAACGGCCCATTTGAAGATATCACTTTGGAAATCTCTTTTACAATATGGGACCTTTAACCGTTTAATGTGTAAAACTATTAAAGGTCCCATTTTGTAAAATGTGAGATTTCCCTGTCTTTTTTTTTATTACGAAGGAGGTCGAAGTGCTGTACAAAGACTGTGAAAGTATTACAACGTTCAAGCCATAGAGAACGAAACAAAGCCTTGACTTTTAAAGAGGAGTCAGGATTTCCTTACGGTTGTGCTAAAATGATGTCATATATGGAGACCATTGAACAGTTTCAGTTCTCCTGTATTTCCTCTTGCAGAGTAAGTGAATGGTGGCCTCTTAAAGTACACACTAACATGATATTTAGTACACTCAAACAGTGTGTGAGATTATTGAGCAACTCTGAAAAACTTTGTGTGGAACAAGAACTACGCATTTATTTTTGGTGAATTATTACACCGCACACTACGCTGGCATGAATATCCCACAATGCAATGCGTAAGGGATGACAACATTAATAAGTGACGATAGCGGGCAACTCAATTTAAGAAGTCAGAACGTCACTTATCAGTTTAAAGAGCGTATACATTTTGAGTATGAAGTGCATGATGCAACGCAGCGACTGACAGGAAGTAAACATGGGTCCACGCCGTTGTCGAGAAACGCAATTCAGACACAGGGTGAATATGGGGGGTATATAAATATTACGTTTTTTGAACATTAAACCATGCAAACTAAAACTACACACTCATTAGTTCAGGTTAAACCAAAAACCCAAGCAGCGCAACTCAATGAAGACAAACAAAAATAAGTCAATACGCACCAGCTGACAAGATTAGGGCACCTTGTTAAGTGACAACAAACATCAATAAGGATGAAAATAATAAAACAACAACGAAATGCATGAATGATATAAACCGGGGGAGTCAAATTATTTACAGCACCCATGAGAAATTAAAAGCAGAAGGAAGCGACTTGGACACAATAACAGTGTTCTGCCCACCCGGCCTGTATTCCCCACTGCGAAGCCATTTAGAGCAGTAAACAATCAACAAGGAACTCAATCAATACCAGATTCATCACATCCTCAGATATTGTTCGATCGAGGTGAATGTGCTCGGCTGTGATGTCACAGCTCCTCCTCCTCTGCACACCTTCACCTGTTGCTCTGCTGTGAGCTTCTGTCTGGGACCATGACGCCGTCCTCAGCCGACACCAGAAATGTCACTTTTAACTGTGAAAATGAGAAAGTGAAACATGAAGGGTGAAATAGATTTGTTTTTATCTATTCATTAACTGTTTGGGGTAAAAGAAAAAAATACTATGAAAGAAATGGGTGAATACATATACTACAGTATGTGTGTGTGTGTGTGTGTGTGTGTGTGTGTGTGTGTGTGTGTGTGTGTGTATAGATATATATATATATATATATATATATATATATATATATATATATATATATATATGTATATATATGTATATGTATATATATATATATATATATATATATATATATACACTAATAAAATGAATACACTCTGCATCTGTACATATATTTTAATTCCAGTTATCCAGTTGTTTGTATTATATTTGTGTGTGTATATATATATATATATATATATATATATATATATATATATATATATATATATATATATATACACACACACATATATAATTTGTATTTTGTATATATCTTTCACCCCTGTTGTTTTTATATTTTATTTTGTGTGTTTATTTTGTTATTTTAATTTGTGTCTGTAAGGTGTTAGGCGCTACTCTGATAACAAATTTCCCCTCGGGGATTAATAAATGTACTATACTATCTTTTTCTTCCATCGTTACAATAACCATACCGACATACTAATAACTGCATATCTTGAATAGTGCAGGTGTTTGAACAAGTACTTCTGCATTGAACTGTAACACACTGCATTGCTCCTCATTGTGTTGAAGGTCAGGAACTGCAAAAACATACTGACTGAAGAGCAGAATGTGTGTATGCAGCTGAGCTCATCATTTCATATATAATGGATCAGATTTTAGTCTGATGTTTGCTGAGACCAGAGGTCTGGCTCCGCTACAGTGCAACGCCCCCCGAGGGCCTCCAGTGTTTTGCACAACGGCCCCTCAGCAGAGCAGGAGCTCGGCCACGCTCGGCTAATTGTTGGTTCACAGTCACGGCTACTGAAGGAGAGCACAGCGACATGCAAAGCTCCATGATTAAATTAAAAACAGCCCTTGTGATGCTCTGTAGCCCATTCCCTATTTATTCAGAAAAGTTCACTTCACAAGAGAAAAAAACAGTAAACTTTCAGAGTCAAACAGCTGATCAGCAAAATGATGAAACGGGCAGAAAGCGACTCGGAGCAGCGGCCTGCCGCTGGTGTAACTAAACCTGAAGAGCAGCGCGTCTCCTCCGGGATCACCGAGTCGAGTGCTGAACTGATGAAATAGCGCGCTGTGTTTATACAGAACAAGTTACTCGGCTTTCTACGAGCTAAGTGACATCCAAAAAGCCAATCAGTTTGAAAAGACTAAGGTAAATCTACTTCTTCAGAGTTTTTCTTCGCAGTATTCGAGTACGACTGCGAAGGGGAGTCCTATGATGATGTGCAATTAGGACAGGGACTAAAAAATGATAATAGTGTTGACAAAAATGTTCCTGCACGTCAGTAGTTTTTCCAGTTAGACACACACAGAAATATGAAGATACATCCCAGCAAAAGCAGAGAGAGGCTAACATTGCCAAAAGAAAAACAAACAACCGGCCTGTGGGTCAAAAGCAGACACATCTTGGAAATGGTTTTGAAAAATAAAAACAATAAAACGTACTGCAAAACGAGGCAAGAAACATGACGCCATGAGTCGCCTCCATTCAATCGACATACTGTGTGTTTGTGTTGCCACTCAGGTGGACGAGAGAGAGAGAGAGAGAGAGAGAGAGAGAGAGAGAGAGAGAGAGAGAGAGAGAGAGAGAGAGAGAGAGCTGTAAACATGTCATCCAAATATTAACCTTCTCCTATTAATTTATTTTCATTTTGCTATCTTTTATTTTACTTTTAATGCTACCTTTAATGCTCCTTGTGCAGTGCAAAGTACACACATGTGGGATGGTATATACGGGTATGCTGTGGATGTAGATGAAGGTGTATATGTATAAGCATTTGTCGCGGTGGATGTGCATGTATATATAATGATTAGTATTTGTACTCGCTATAATCTAAACTATTGATTCTAATATTACTGTTTTGATTATTTACTAGAAAAATGTGCCAATGCAAAAGAAAAAAAATATGTCATCCAACATGTTTTATATCTTGTAGATAGAAAGCTGGTTTGTAAAAGAGTGCGAACAATCCTCAAGGCCGGTCTCGGCGTCTCATTCAAAAGACGCTTCAACACACCGGCTCATGCGGCCCCGTGACCTCGTGACCTCGTGACCCCGTGGTTTCAGGACGGACCCCCTGACCACGTGGCCGAGGAGACAACAACAGGACATACACGGAGCACAGGCCCGTCTGTCTCCCGCGTTATCTGAGTGTCAGTGTGCTGCCTGGAAGGAACCGGGGGAAAGGGCCAGGAAAAAGGTGGGTCTATTGTCCCAGCATCCTGCTGGATCGGACTGACGCTCATTGTTTCACCAGAAGCCCTGTGAGGTTGTTTTTTTGTTTGTTTTTTCTTCGCGTGATTTTCTGGGAACATCCTCTCAGCGCATCTCATGTACAGTGTGACATTACTGGACCAACAAACGGGTGTATTGTGCCAACGCGTCACATTAAATATACACATCGGAGGAGATCATATCCAAACGGGTTTATGCGTCGTTTTAATATCTCAACTGTCAAGTAGACGTGTTTATTTGCCAATCCTTTAATTATTATTATTACTTTTATTACCAGCTGCGACAGCGCTGCTGGAGTAGCTTTCACCTGGTGAGCTGTGAGTGTTTATATTTCTGTCCGTGGACAGACTTTATCACCGCAGTGGCAGCGCGGCCGTGTAAGAGGCAGTCAAACTTTACAGGTAAGCTGTTGACATTCGAATGAAGGCCGAGCTGGAAGATGGCTGCGGTCAGAGCCGAGGCGTTGAACTTTTTACGTGGAAATTTAACCTGCGATAACTGCTTTTTTTTTTGTGTGCGAAGGCAGCGGACACAAGCTGCGAAGACAACACTGACACATCATCATCGTTCTCTTTTCTTGGATGTCTTTAGTTTGATGAAACAGGCACACATCCAGCAGTTACCGAGGTACATTGTAATTAATTTGGAGTTGTGCTTGTGTCCACCTGAGACCAAAATTCCCTCTTCTTTACAGAGACTCTGGTGCTGCTTTCCCCCTGTGAGGTTCTGTGTGAGCCGTCGTTGGAGACACCTACTGTAGCGGGAACAACACCAGAGGTGGTTTGGAGCACTCTGCCAGATGTTTGTATTTCTGTCTTGTCTGTCTGTGGACAGATTTTGTCACATTGCCCAGCTTTTAAACGCTCCGCTGTGTTCACCAGATAGTCGCCTGTGTTCGTCTGTAGTTTGGTGCTGGGCAGGTCGATTACAGTTCGGTTTCCAAAACCGCGGCATCCAAAATTAGCTCGATGTGAGCGGTGAGATTCAACCGCAACAGTTAACGTTGAGGGCCTCACGTCACAGCTGAGAGGAGCTGCAGATCCAGATGCTAACGCAGGTTCATCACTACGAGCAGCGACCCCTTTCGCATTGTTATTGCTATGAAAATTTAAATTAAAGCGCCTTTAAAGACATTGCTATTTGTAATTGAGTGGATGGCATGTTCCAGGGCTGCAGCATGCTACAATAGTAGCATGCTAGCATGCTATTGCTGTGACGGTATGTCTTCGATATGTCTGGCCTGAGTCTCTTTTGTTATTTTTTACTTCTGTATGGGCGACCGGACTCGTTCACTTTGGTTATTAATAAAGTTGTCCTAAGATCCATCACTGTGGTCTGCATAAGCAGATAGTAAATACTGTCCCTTATAACTTGGAATATGACGGAAAATTGTTTAACTGTGCTGTTAAATTGTACGTTAATATTGTTGTGAATACTTAGCTTTCTAGACTAAATTTGCCTCAAAACAAGAAAAACTGCATTTCATACATGGTGTTGTCCTTTCTCTCTTTATTCTGTGATTTTACACCAAAGAGCAGCTTTACAATGAATTAAATAATAAACAGGCAAATGGCATTCAGCTAATTCAACAGTGATGTCATCTAAGGATAAGGTGATGGGGGAGCAGAGGGAGTTAAACAAGGGAAGCACAGGCTATTGTAAAATAGTCTTTTCAGTGACTGGCAGCAACAATATAAAATGGTTTTATTTTTTATGTAAAAGGTCTGAGTAACATTGTCCAGGTCCACAAAAGCAGATGTTTAACACATATCAGAGACAAATAAAAACATAATAATGCTGTTTAGTCAATCAATAACATTAAATATATATACACATACACACACTTATATAGGACTCCATTGTTGTGTTGTATGGCTGACTGAAAAGAGGATTGGATGATGATCTTTCATTTAAATGTGATAGTTTAATGGACTTTGTTAACATCAACACCAATCAATACTTAAATTATAATCCATTAATTAATAAATTAGCTGTGCAGATTTGCTGTGTCACTGAGGCTGTTTTGAACAGAAAACAAGGATTAACATCTACAACAGATAAAGACCCACTGCCCCCTCCTACACGACTAACATGTGTTTTAATAATTGTTTAATTGATTTTAAAGCCTTTTGTTCAGTTTTACATCATTACAAACTTGTGACACATCAGAAGCCTTTGCAGTGATACCTGCAGCGGCTTGTTTTCCCCGATGGCAGATGAATCCAACAGTAATGGTTCAGATAAGGGCAGCGTGATACACCTTTCTGGTAATTACTCTCAGCCAGTTTCACACACGCACACTGTAAAAAATGTCTCTTACCAAGAGTTTAAACATCTCTCAAAGAATGTTGAAGTGTTTCTCAGTCTGGTCAAAGTGGAATGAAAAAAGAATACAACGCCTTGATGACAATAATCATTTTATGGTAATTGACTAATTGATTATTCAACTAATCGTTTTTAACTCTCAAAGGAAAACTACAGCATCAACATCTTAGATTCATTAATCATGTACTATTATAAATGGTTGTGTACTTAAATAAAGCGTTATTGTTGTAACAATTAGTTTTCGTTTGTTTGTACTTGTTTGGCACAGTCTTGGCCTTAATTTTTACATTTCATTTCTGGGGGAGTATACGTAGTTTTGTGTTGTTACTGAAGTAGTTGTATTGTTTTACGACTGCCCTGCTCTTGTGACTGTATTCTTGTTACCTGTCGAAATGGGGAGCCACTAAAATAAATAACAAACATGGCCGCCTCTCTTGCTTCCTTCCTTTGGACTTAGAGCTGATCAAAAAGATCTGTTTTTATCATAAATTTCCTTTGTTTCAATGTTTCTAATACGGATTGAAAACACTTGCTAGAATGATGTCTTGTTGAGGTCAAAGAAGTAATCAATCAATCATCAAATAATCCACAACATTGTGGATAGTAAAAAGTCGACTTTCCAGCCACTTCATTTTTAAAGGGACAGTTCACTCTAAAATCAAAAATACATTACCCTCTAACCTGTACTGCTATTTATCCATCTCGATTGTCTTGGTGCGAGTTGCCTTCTCCTGGAGATATCGGCCACAGGACTGTCTGCTTTCTTTTGGATGAAATGGGAGGAGATGGCACTCAGCTTGTGGTGCTCAAGGCGCCAGAAGAAAATACATCTTGGAAGAAACTTCAGAACTTAGTTTCTACATAAACCAGTCCACGGCAAGGTGTGTGGATTATCTTGAGTAACCGTGTCATGATTTCTGGAAAGAGACGTTTCTGTTGAGTATTTCCAAATATATTTTTTGGCCCTTTAAACACCACAAGCCGAGTGCCAATTAGTCTCGTCGTATTGGAGAGGACAGACATCTCTCCTGCCAATATCTCCAACGCTCACACCAAAACAATCTACATTGATAAATTGTAGGAGAAAAAAAAAGGATTTTGGATTCTGTGTTGAACTGTCCCTTTAAGATTGCTGCTTTTCTTCGTCTTGTATTCTAATATGACAGTAAACTGAATATCCACTGGTCACTGTAGTGGAACAAAAACTTTGTTGATGATGAATATTTTCTCAAAAGATCCATACTGAATAATCTCCATGTTGTGTACTTAACTGACTGCACAAAACAAACTCTTATATTGTTTCACAATATTCTGACACCTTGTATCCCGAACATCAACAATCTTCAGACTAATCATCGATCAAAATCATCATTTGCGCCTCCAGCGTCTTGCAACCTCAAAACCTCCTCAGTGTGTTCTCAGTGGCTCATCTTTAATCCCTCTCCGTGAACCATCCAGCTCAGAGCCAACTTGACCTGCACATCATAAGCCTATTCATGTCAATCTGACACGTCATGCTGATGGGAACAGATCCACTTTGCCCCTGACAGGAACAAGGGATTTCGCCATAATGAACACTCCAGTTGCTCCGGTTCCACAGTGGAGCCAATGAGTCAGGCCCGTGGTCCCATTTTGAATAATGAGAATGAGACTAACTATGCGCAATAGACACAAGAACCCGGTGAATGGCCTGCCAATCACGGTTACTGATTGCATGCGTGTCCACATGAGGAAGAGTGTGACCATTAGACCCACCGTCAGCGGCGGCGGCAGCCCTGTGGGTGTTGTTACGGCGCCTCCATTAAAATGCTTTTGTTTTGCTTCTGTTTCGCCCTCTGTGTCGTAGTTTTACTTACAGTGTTATTCTGTGTCGCCGCTCTCCTCTGCTGAATATTAATGCCGTCTATGCTAATGGCCTTACACCGGCTGAGGTCGGCCAGGCTCCTCCTCTGAATGTTAATCCGCCGCCTCATTTGCATACGCTTAAGTGTCAAATTCCCCCACAAATCATCGCAGCTGCCTCCGTGCGGCGAGGGCCAGTGGCCCCGGAGCGACAGCACAGAAACAATGTGGTCACGCCGTATGCATGGCATCAAATCCACATCAAAGCCTGTTTAGATTGCCGGGTCACAGCGGGTTCACATTGTGTAAAATGAAGGTAATGGGATAGCAGTCAGCACCCGCCGCAGAAATACAGCCGGGCAGGTAATAAGTATGAATGGAGCGGGTAATAAGGTTGGGATAGAAACAGACCCCGAGTCATCGCAGGAGCAAGACTGTTTAAGCTGCAGCACAGTTATCAGTTCAAAGGTGAGAGCTGATCCCAGGCAAGCGCGCAGTGCTTGTTGTGTCGTTGTTGTTGTTTTATTCCTTCTTATTTCTGAGTGCACGGCAGGTGGAAAGGTTGTTACTGAGAAGGAGCAGAAAAAAGCCGCCCTTCAGCATGTTTTTTGAAGGAAGAGTTCCACCTAAAAAAATAGTAATAAAAGCTTTGTTAACGAGCCCAAAGCAGACACAAGTAGATGATGTTATTATGTCTGTTTGTGGAATATGGATCAGATATAAACGTCATCAGCGTTACAAACCACAACTCTCAACAGCGGCACATTGTGTCATCGTCACTCATAATCAACCGGAACAATTAACCAATTCACTGATTAAAGAACAAAACTACTATTTTGAAAATCGATGACACCGACGTACATTTTAGGAAACTGTGATTGTAAAAGAATTCTGTACTTTTTGACATTATAGAATTGAAATGATTCATGGAGAGATTAATCAATGCAAATACTCATTTGTTCATCATCATTATAGCTGTAAGGAGCAGTTGATCATTTGATTTGTCAACTACTTTGTTGCTCAATTAATCATTTGTGTCTTTTAAAAAAGGCACAAATAGTAGGATTTGTTGGTTGCTTGTAAAGACTTTCAAAAGTTGGCCCCTCCTCCAGAAAACGACTCCACGCTCACTCTTCGAGCTTCATTTTGCTACGCTATATGCTTACGTTTCTATCGGCATTGCGTCCTTCATATTTAGAGGTTTCTCTTGGACGGGTACGTTTTTTTACAGAGCTTAACACCCAGAAACATCCTGAACACAGCAAACTAAGAAACTACAGACCGAGTTCAGGATCTCCGCTGATACAGACACACACGCACTCTTAGTGGAGCTTAAGTGATGATCGAGAGGGATCATTATTGTCTCTACTTGCACCACACATCCTCTGGTTGCAGCTGAGGATTTCTCTCCGTTTTATATGATCGTGAACCGCTTATGTTTTGAGTTTTGGGCAAAATGAACAAGACATTCGAGGAGCTGATCACCTCGGGTGCAAGGAAACTGGAATTGACATTTCTTTCGTTTTTCTTTCCCAGAGATTTTGTTCCTTATTGATGGATTGATTAATCGAGGGAGTAGTCTGAGAAAGAAGATCAATCAAGAGATTATCGAGTACTGAAAATAATCATTTATTGCAGCCCGACAATACACTGCAGGTCTCTCCGCCTACACACCTTAAAGCTGAAAGCAAACACTTCATCTTGGACATGTGTACGCCTCAAAGGTAAACTTCCTAACACCATAAAACAACCTCCCTAATGCACTGAACACCACCCAAATTCACTTTTACCTGCATCCGAGCATGCAGTTTTTTTACCCCATAAATCTCCCTTTAACAGACGCTGCAAACATTTCCCACTAAATCAAAAGAGTAAAACCAGAGTAGCATGTCTCCGTCTAATACCAACAAGTTGTTATTTTGCCCCCGCAGGATTCGCTGCCTGCTCCGCTATAGATGTCGCTTCTCCTCATGCAGACCGTAGCTTCCTCGGGGGGGTAAGAAAGTCTCCTCCGAGTGTCAAGTCCTTGAGTCCTGCGCCTGCCAGTACGAGCAGCAGTTGCACCACCAGCCAAGCAAATTCAAAAGCACACTCATGAATAAGACAAACGGGAGAATTTCTACCAGATGAGTGACTCCAGTCGACTCCTTGAAGACTTTTCTCAAAAGGTGGTGTCATACTGGGGCTTAGTCAGCTCCCCCGTTTAAAAAGTACTCGAAGCGAGAGGGAATGCAAACTATAGTGAGTCATTTTGCCCCGCTGGCCTGCCAGCGAGCGCGGTGTTAAGTACGCTCGGAGCCATTCTCATCCTCGACAATGGACGTCCTTTCACGATGTTAAGTATCTTTACTTTGGGTGATAATTCTGACAAGACGGCTTTTCGCAACGCTCGGAATTTTTTCTGACTGGGATCAACAAAATATAGCAACAAACCCAGTCAAAGAACGGCTTTAATGTGTCTCTTCACACTGAAGAGCCAACAGAGGAAGTAACACTGGGATGTGTTCTTTGGATTTGTTTCATAAACTTTCTGTCTTCTCGTGTACGTTTTAAAGTGGCCCTGCTCGTGACGACGGATCTAAAGGGACTTTTCACAACACTGCTGATGGTGTTATCACCTTGAGAGCTCGTGAATTTTCCTGATTTTGTGAGAATTGCTTAAGTTTCAGAAGTCTGATGCAGAAGATAATGCATTATATAATGCATCAGCTGTAAAATGTTGCTGAATATTATGTGTTTTCATTATGGTTGGTGTAGACAGTCCTTTATCCAAATCCTAAATAAATCTATTTGCACTTGTCTTATATGATATATATGGTATATCTCTGCATACATGAGTAACAGCATGTAGGACACATGTCTTTGTCTCTGAATTGCTTGTTTTAGCAAACTATATTTTAATGTATGTGTTCATGCTTCGTCAATATGATAAACATATGAAACATGACATTTTGGGTGTAATACCAACACGTTATGCTCATTTCCATATTGTGTTACCTTCTCCCAATTTACAAGCCCAGTGAGTGGCAAAGTGAAGCGAAAGGGAAGTTATTTTTAACATTCTGAGAAAAGAAAGAAAGAAAAAAGAAGGGAAAAAATTTAATGATTTATTATTTCCACATATACAACAGTGGGAACTAAGGCAGCAAGGCCAACGTCGACAAAACACAAGGGTAAAAGATCATATTAAAAACAACTTAAGTTGATCAAACTAATACATCAATACAGGACCAGTTCACTGCCAGCAGTTTATATCAAACACAGGAAGATGTGGATCTACAACAGCTGCTCGCAGCGCAACCTTGATGAAATATTCAAGACAACAATCCACCAGGACAATTCAGCTATTTCCTTCTAATGGAATCCAGATTTTAGGCAAGAAACATTCCAAACTTCCTGTTTTTGTATCAAAAAGCATCGTGACCGGGCACTGATACTGACAGCGGCCGAATGTGAGCTGAATGTTAACGTCGTCTTGTAGGAGTTGGACTGCGCAGCAAGAAGCAGCACAATGACCCCTTCAGGCACGCATCATCATTAAGGGACCAGCAGCTGACCTCGCTTCACAGGAAGTAAACCGTCTGCTTCACGAAGCTTATGGCTTTTTACAATTTGTATTTTTTATCTCAGTTTTAGGCTTAGAAAGAGACAATTTCCTTTTTTACATTGAGCTCTGTAAAGGCAGATTTATATCACAATCTTTTCACCTTTTCCTCAATTATGTTTTCCTCACATGCAAAAGGTTTGTGTGAATTGATGGCTACAGTTGTGCATGCACGAGGATAATTGCTATATAATTTTGTTAAAAGCATGAACTGAGCTGTATGTATGGCACATCTGGATGCAAACAAATTTCAAACGCTGGATGCATTTATTTCCCAGCTATAAGACACTATTTCTATTTCTCCCTCATTATATCCACCACCTGCATTTCAAACAAACAGTGAGCACATCGCTGAAGAGAAGACATATAATACACTCCTTCCATTGAAGACAGGAGACGAGGAGGAGAAAGAAGATTCTATGAACACCAACAGGAACAAAAAACTAATTACATTATTATGCAATTATATAATTTAGTCTGAGGAGATGGAGGTAATGGTTTAAACTGATGTGTGTCTACTTATCGTGTGTGTGTGTGTGTGTGTGTGTGTGTGTGTGTGTGTGTGTGTGTGTGTATTCACATCATGGAACTCATGCATGCTGTCTGCGCTGTATGCACGTCTGGTGGTTCCGTCCTGTCACATGCGTGTGTTTGTGCACGTGCAAACATGTGCATGCATGCGTGTGAGTTTGTGCATGCATGTGTGTGTGTGTGTGTGTGTGTGTATGATTGCACTTGGTGTCTGGGTATGTGTGGTGCGGGTGTCGAGGTCCACAGGGGCTCGGACCACTCCGTATGAATAATGCATGAAACCGGGCCGCTGCATCTCAGCAGCATCGCCTTGGTTTGCTTAAAGTTGCAACTTCCTCTTTCGGAAAGTCGGCATCATCGCTGCAGCGGCTCAGCTGGAGTCGGGCTCAAATGCCAGATTCCCTTTAAAATGACTGCAACAATTTTGTATGGAATCATCTAATTATGGTGTTTTAATCATGAACTTAGTTTTTAATGTCTAAGTGAGAATCCAATTCCAGCCTTCAAGCATCCAGAACTGCAATTATTTAGAGAATGAAATGTGAACACGTATTCATTTACAATTTATACAGAATTAATTTAATTTAAAAGGAATTTGTTGGGGGAACATTCACTGGTTTTCTTATTCTTCTGTGAGAGGTCAGTGGATATTTCCTGGTTGTTTTATTCTTCTGTGAGAGTTGAGTGAATATTTTTTGGTTCTGGGTTGCAGGTCGGACAAAGCAAGACATTGCTAGAGGTCACCACCTCTGAGAACCTGTGATGCTGATGTCCTTTTTGCTATTTACTCATATTCGATTGACAAAATAATGAATTATTAATTCAAAACCTACACTAATAATGAAAATAATCCTGAAATGCAGCTTAATTATAGTTTAAAAAGTGAACAGTTTGGCTGCTAAAAGGTGCTTTGTATTGCATTTAGCTGCTCTCTATTCCCCTAAACATGCGCCTTGAGGACAAACTTCACATGTTGGATGAACTTCTTATCCGATTTACACATTTGAGATCACAGAACAGATGCTGAAGACAGATGCTTGCTATGCAATCCACAGTGGGATCACCAAAGATTTAGTCTGAATGACACACACCAAACTCGCTGAGCGCCCAAAGTTGAAGCATCCGGGACCTGAAATTAAGTCGCACTCAACGCAATTATAACGCAATCATCTTACTTTGCAATCAGGGTCACTTTCATTGAGAAAAGCTCGTCCACAGACACAGTGATGAATCATGGCTCATGAATCATGGCATGCATCAAACACACACCACCCACAGTGGGCAAACTCTGCATTTCAAGTCGGTCTTGAGCTGTTGCAGGTTTTTTTTAACCAAACACATATGCAAATATATGGGGGGGGGAACAGGCGATATGGAAATATATGCAAATTATTTAAATGCACGTGAAACAGCTTTTCCTCATGCAGCCGGATGAGAGTTGAATAGTCTCTCAGACATTGATGCTGTCTTAATATCTAATAACTTTCTGCATTAATATGTCTGACTGGTCAAAAAACTGTGAATCTTAATCTAATGAGTTTTCAAATGTGAATTAAAATCTTTAAATTCCCTCTATCTGCGCCGCAGCAGTAATACACCAGGTGAAACTGATGTGGATCGCTCCACTCACGTCAGACTCGGGGACACAAGTCGTGCATTTTACATTGTAAAACAACTTAAATAGCCACGTGAACGCATCTCCTCCACATGCCATCTTTTTCGGGTTTTTTTTTTTTTACTTCAGATGATGGTATTTCTTGCAGCGTATTGTCTCCACACCGGAGCCTGTTTACTTTCACCTCAGGAATGTTTGGCACTTTTGCACCGCATCCACGCCTCCTGACTGACAGACCGTAATACCGACCCGAGTCTCTCTCCCTCTCCCTCTCTTCCCTCTCTCTCCAGCCCCAACATCCCGGTCCCTCCTGCCCGCGCCGGACCTCCACAGCCCGGCTGCCCTCCCACCGGCACCGCGGCATGCTATCCCCCCCTTTCCCCGGGTAGGCGCTCACCTCTGTGCGCGTCTGCAGCCGCTTGTTCATCTCGTAGATCCGATACTCGGGCTGGACCATGTAGGGCGCGTGTCTCCTGTAGAAGGGTCCGAAAGGGGACGAGTAGAACGGGTCGTGGGTAGAGTTGGACATGGTGGCTCCTGGCGAGGCGCACGGCGCGATTTCAACATCCAGCGGGCACAGCAGCGCACATTGGAGCGCGATGCTCTCCGAAGACCCCCAGGAGGAAGCAGCCGCTGTCGAGTCTGAGCTGCACTCTGCAAGTTGGCCTGCCTAGTTCGCTGCTATAGCGTGGTGCTGGAGGAGGAGGACGAGGAGGAGGAGGAGGAGGAGGAGGAAGAAGAGAAGGGGGAGGAACAGGAGAGGGGAGGGGGGCAGAATTGAAGGGGGAGGAGGGAAGTCGTTTCCTGTTCCCTCAAGACCTACACTCAGTTTTGCACTCTTGCAAAGTTCAAGTAAGATCTGTGTGTGCATAAGCAGGAGTGATTCTTTGTGTGTTTTCTGTTCCCGAATCAATGCATTGTTTTCGTTTACATGCATGTGTTTTTGCTGGAAACATACAGAAAGTCACATTAAGGTTGAGAAGGAAAAACAATAATCTATGTTTTCTTAAATTCCCAGAAAAGTCGTCATCACGTTCAGCATATCGGAGGTTTTAATGATATGGAACCAGGACTTGCCAAAACTGATTGGTCCCTGTGAAGCACAATGTACAGATGGGTTCAAGTGGAACAATTCACAAATGTTACAATGCCTGATATGAATTTATGAGATAAACATATCGACAAGAATACAACACTGTCTGTGGCATATCAGACATTATATGTTTTTAAGGAAAACACATTACAAAAACTGCTCTTGGTTATGATGGAATACTACGACTCTAAAATCCTGACTAAAGATGTATATCTTCAGAGTTATTTCACACTATTATGATTATTATCGATTAGGTGTGTTTATGAAAATGTCCAAAATGCAAATTGAAATGAAAGAAGATCTCGTCATGAGTTAAAAAGTTGAATATTCTTCCTCCTGAGCCAAAATCTAAACCGTGGGAGTTAAAGACACAGTGAGCGATGAGAGCATGCTGAGCAACACAGCTGACGAGTCTGCACTCGTAAAGAAATACGCCCATGTTTTGTGTAACATGATTTCATAATAGTGTATTGATCGTGTTTCCTGCAGTCGATGCTGCTAATGACAGAATCTTAGTACCTGGCTAGTGGCACCAAGTGGCATCATTTTTGATTAAGTGAAGGTAGAGAGGGGGTGGGGGAGTGAGGAGGACTCTCTGCTTTGTCTGCTGCAGTGGAGTGTCTGCAATCCACCCTGTCATGCTGAATGTTAACAAGTCAAAGCATGTGAAACTTGTCAGATTTTCCATTTAATTCAGTAACATGTGCATACTGGTAGGTCGATAATACACCGTCATTACTGTGAAGCCACTGTGTGTAAGATTAGTGCAAATTCCAGCTTTTACATTCAGTGGTGTATACATGGTACATGCTGGTACAGGGACATGTATTGTACACATCTAAATGTACACATTTAGATGCATTTAAAAAACAATTGTTGATAATGGCCCAGCGCCCCCAAAATTGGGGGCAGAATTCTTCATCAGGAGGTCTTTCTCACTCTCAAAGTCCTCTTATTCCCATGAATCAATACCAAAGCCACTCATGTGACATAGCCAAAAAAAAAACTGCACAGACTGGCCTTACAAGAGCATATTCGTCCATTGTACATGTTTATAACACAATTCAACCATACATATTAACATAAACCATAAACATGACTCGAAAGGACTCGAAAGTGATTCGAGAGAGCTCCCCAAGTTATGCAAATATACATTTTTATTTCCCTAGCTTCATGCCACACTTGATTGCCGCACCTTTCTCGAAAGCTTACAACTCACAAAATCTGCCAAAACCACTGCCAGACAAACCCTCAGCAAGATATCAACCACATTCCAGCCAAAAAACTGAACTCTGACTTATTTATGGATGAACCGATATTCCACACAGCGTTGCTTGGTATGTACCGGTGCGTCTGTTTGAGCAGATCCCTTCTGTTGTGGAACCAGAGGCGTCCAAGGTCCAGGGAGAAAGTTTGGGCATTTTTGCTTTTAGCAGACCTAAATGGACGAAATGTGCAGTGAATGAATTTCTAAAAATGTCAAATTCCCTTCACTTAATAAAGTCAAACTTTGCAGAGATACTGTTAACATATAGAGCTATTTTATAGAAGAGAAGAAAGCAATGATACGCATAATTAAAAAGAGAAAATAATTGTTTTCTTCTTTCCTGTGTTCTATAATCAGCCAATGAACCAGTGACACATATATTACGACATGAACCCGTTAACAAGTCTCACAAGTGTTGTCTGTATTATACCTTGTGAAATTATTCAAATAGCGGAGGTATTCTGTATTTCGTATGGGTACGCAAACCATTCTAGTTTTTGAGAAAAATGTCTGGGGGTTAAGCGGGGATAAAAAGAGGCCCTGGGGCAAAGGTTTGGAATTGGCCCCTCTATGTTAGAATCACAATACTTTACTAGTTTTAGCTTGCGTCTAATTAAACACCACTTAAATTAGGAATATACACCATGTGTTCGCAATGCCCTTGCTTTTTTATTATGTTTTAAGCTTACGTGTAGCATTGTGGAATTAGCTAGCGTGTTAACCAGCCAGCTGTCCGCTCGCTAGCTTGTTAATTCCACCACGCTTGAATGCTACACTGGTGACAGAAAATGCGTCAAACGTAAATTAGTTGTCCCTCATCTGGCGATAGCGACGTGCTTTCCGACGCTGGGGCGGCTTTGTGTGGTGGAATCTGTCCGTTGTGTAATTGTACTTGTTTACTTTCACTCCACTGCTCATCATAGTCGTTACTGCAGCGTCTCGCCTGCATCGGTCGCAATGGCAACGGTACACACGAAGATGGTCGCCGCAATGACCATCCAGCCATGTTGATTGAAACGGGAACGTCTGTTGTATTCCTCTTGTTTTTGATTGCGCTTCTTTAAGATATATGAAACTCCTTTATGGAATACTAACTAGGAGTGTACATGTTTCCAATGTACACACTGCTATCTTCCTTTGTACAAAATTGTCTTGATAACGCTTAAGCCTGTGTTAGCATATTTAGCCTTGATCTATCATTATAATATATTTGTCTGAGCACTATTTGATGGGGACTGTTTGCAACAGGTGTGCTCTGCCAGGTGTGTTTGTATATGCATTATGGGTATTTAAGATGGCGACTCTGTATTTATCAGAAGCCTGGTGCTCGAAATGTTACGCTTAAAGTCCTCCGAATGGGAACAACTTGTGTGCGGATCTATTTGTTTCCACTCTGCACAGTCAGGTACAGAATCTCAGCTGCCAGCCGGCATTGATATTGTACTTTAGTGGAACATATTTATGAACAAACGTGCAGTTAATCAAATTATCAAAAACCAAATGAGTTCATGCAGTGAATCATTTGTGTTTGTTGTGTCCTGCTGTTTCATAAGTGTTTCCAGAAAATAAAGTACATTTTGCACATAAAGGGAAGTGTTTTTCATTGACAGCAGCAAGATAAGGTAGCCGCTGTCTGATCACACAAAGTAAAGCGCACCACCTACAGAAACTCAGAAGATCTACATACCTCCCACACAGTTTGATTGACAGGTGATCTCTGGAAAGGGAATCAAAGCTCACAATTAATAATTTCCATACGAATACATATATTGTTTCATTTAAACTGTTACTCATTAATCAATCACCAACTACTTTCTACTTCTGCTTCAGCGGTGGCCCTTCAGATGGGAACACATCTGATCTTGTTGTATGTGTGTTTTTAATTAGGTTGAAAGAAGGTAATCCAGTAATGATCAGATTACGCATCATCAAATCTCACAAATTGCCCATAATTCATTTTCATTTGATCTGAACGACCCTGCCACTGAATGAACATGAACACATTTTGAATGCATTAATTCAATCAGAAAATATCTGTTTCTGAAAACATTCCTGTGCTTAGTTTGCATACTATTTGCCTAAAATTGCAGTGTGCATAATAAGACACGTGGACACTGTGTGCAGACAGCCGGGCTCTAATTTATTTCACCAATTTTACACTTTACGCCATGCAGCACGTGTGTCAATAACATCATTTACTGTGACAGTATGTGTCACTAACATGTTGAGTTTGTGAACCAGACACACCACAGTGCATTGGAAATATTATTTTTTGGCACAGTGATTAAGATTTCCTCCGTGTTCTCCTCCGTGACAGATTAGGCCCGGGCTGCAAAGTAGCCACAAGAATCTAAAAATAAACAGACACTCAGACCGGCCGTAACGTTGCAACCGAATCTCACATTAACTGCCCGCACTGGGAATTAATGAACAGCATTTATGAAGTCTGACTTTTAATCCAAAATGGCTGAATGGGGAGAGGCAGTCTGAATCGAGTGAGATAAAAGTTGTAATCCAAATGCCTCAGGCATCCGGTCGGGTAATTAAAAAAAAAGTTTGAAAAATCTATTAATAAACCTTTAATTAAAAACTACATTTTTAATATCTCAAGACCTTTTCAATTGACATTTCTAACAGGATTTGGTTGCTCGCCTGAAGCGCTTATACCAGTCGAGTGTGGCTGCAATACAGTACATTGAAGTGAACAGCTCATTTAACAGATTTCAATATGGACTCGCTTGTTTTGTGCAGATGACGGTAAACAGGACCCAGATGTGAGCCGAGGCAGCGGAGTGGCTCTCTGTGAGAGAAGATCTCCTCCAAGACACTGAACACACACAGACACACAAAACCAGCTCCATTTAAAGCACAAACGATGAACCGCTTCACCACAAATACCACCAGCCAAACCATTGGCGTGCAACAGCAGTGACTCACGGGTCACTTGACATAGTTATGAAAGAATAAGCCTGCTGGTGATACTTTGTATGTTTCTTGTTGAGATCAAATCCCGTTTAAGACAAACTATAAATAAAATGTACTGGTCCCACTAACAAGTGTTGCCCAATAGGTCCCGCTCCTCTGTGCCATGAAGCTCCGATGTTGTCGATTAAAACCACATCAGAGATCCACATGGTTGCACACACACACACACACACACACACACACACACACACACACACACACACACACACACACACACACACACACACACAATTCCACATACACTGTCCTGCTGCCCCAAATACTCACTAGAGCACCAAATGTGGATTAATCCACCGCTGAAAATAGTCCCAAACAAATGCACTTTTTTACTCCTGTTTGAATAACTTACACTGAAAACTAAGACATTATTGAGCCTTTTTTTTTATTTCGATAAGACATAAACATGTGCATTTGTGACCTGATTTGAAAGATGTACAGTATGGGATCAGAATGGATGAAGTAGAGATCTGTTAAGAGACGGACTTGTTTTGTTCATGGGATCTGTTGACATATATTCAAAATACAGAGTAACAAAGAATCCTATAAATATCTTTAGGATCAACCACATGAAACGCTTTCTTGCTTTAGGAGGCAAAGTCACAAACACAGATAATAACTGAAAAACAAATGTCACTCACCGCATTCATGTCTGAATCTTGTCCCAACTTCGACGACAGCGATCACTTTGAACCTGATCAATCTTGCTGTCAACTGTGCGAGACAGCTACTTCTGTTTCTACTTTACATGATGGAACCGATCACAGCGCTTCATGTACAATGTCTTAAGAGCGCTGCTTGAACAGCCGACGCTGTGTTACATGTTAATCACCAATAATGTTCGACTAAACCAGTGCTTCTCCACCCTTTTCCAGTGAAATATTTTAATTAGCCCAGTGCAAATTCATTTTTGGTTTAAATAAAGATGTAACACACATCAGTGTCTGATTTAATACAGAACACATACTATTGTGTTGATGAACTTACAGTGTTGTTTGATTTAATATTAGTTTTTAGAGGATTTTCGAATGGACGCTCACTTCAAATATATTTTTGATTTCCCGTACCCCCTGGAGTGCCGTCACATGCCCCCATTGGAGAACCACTGCCCTAAACTGACCTTCATCGTCAGATTTGTGTGTCTTTTTCTCTTATTCCTTTATTTTTCCAGCAGGAGTTTTAGTCCACTAAATGAAAAAAAAGAAATGATTGTGAGGAACTCTTTTATTTAGCAACTATTAATTAACTCTAGCCTGTGGTGTCTTTGTGGAGGTGTGCTTCTCCTAGCACACTTCAATAGATGAAAATGTTCTTAATTCACGACTACAGAACCCCCAGACTTTGTTTTACATACTTTTGTATTTATGTTTCGCACCGGGCTTTTCTCTCCAGCCTCAGGTACAACAAAGTTGAAAGGAATTGAATTGAACTGAGCTGAATAGGAAACCAAATGCACCTTGAGAGTTTGAGGCGTTGTACCCAGCACGTGTTTGCTGAATGTGTCTCATTTGTTAAACGCAGGAAAAATGCATCAAGGATGAAGAGAAGAGGCTTTTAGTTGTGAAACCGCAAGGTGAGGGAGACAAAACACTTGTGGATGAGAATGGAAATGGGTCAGGACACATATAGACACTCTGCTTCTGCTGGGCTCCCGCTCGCTGTTACTATGGTAACGCACCCTATCTCCCCACCTACCTTACCTGCCTGCCTTTAGCGCACAAACTACACACCGGCAGCAGCCGTGCTACAGGTTTTGCACCTGAACGCACCGATGCTGCTCGCGTTCGGAGGAACCCTGAACACGCTTTCCTTATCCGGTTCCACAGCAGAGCGTGAACACGTGAAGCTGCAGCTGCGTTTGATGTCGCTGCTCCACCATCACACTCATTTGTTGTTGTTGTTGTTGTTGTTGTTGTTGTTGTTGTCTTTTGGGGGTGAAAACATGTGCCAATGTGCTAAATGTCAGCTTTAATGTGAATTCTTTTACATGTGCAAACATTTGTTTCCCTCCTGTCCAACATAAAGTGAAAACAGATAATAATAATAATAATAATAATAATAATAATAATAATAATAATAATAATACTAAAGTGCACATAGAACATTTAGACAACATATATATTAAGAAAACTATCAGCCTGAAAGGCAGGAGGAAGAGTTTGATTGTGATTTTAATAAACATGATAAAAAAAAAGGAGCTTGTAGGCGATTGACAAGCAATCATGAGACAGATGAAGAGCTAAAAATAGAGCAGAACAGTGGTGGGACTGCAAATAAACCGCTGGCGTCTGCTGGTTCAGCTGCAGCTCAGTGAAACTCAGGAAGTGAAGACTTCTGCTATCTAACTCTGACCAGATCGCAGCTCGCTGTGGACGGAGTGCAAACTAACAGGAATGTGAACATTGGGAAGTGTGTCCCCTGTTTTTTTTAGCACACAATTGTTTTCCAAATATGGATGAAATATACCTCGGATGCCGGAGCAACAACTTCTATGGTGGAATCTCATTAGCATCGTAATAGCTTCCAGGCTCATTTGCATTTTGCCGTGAGTGATTTCTTTTTTTTTTCCCTCTCTCTCTCTTTCTCTCTCTCTCTCTCTCTTTCCTCTTCACTGCTGGATGGAATAATAATTTGAAAAAAAAAAGAAGTAAAACTTTGAAGCACCACGTTTTATTTCATTATTTAAGTTAAACAAATTGTAATTGAAAAGCACTTTTCAATTATGCTATTTCCTCATACCGGTGACAAATGAGTCTTACAGTCGTGTCAAGCAATTATGGGAAGACACACAAAAACTACAAACTAATATTTGCACACAGGGATGACGAATTAGTGTAAATAGATTAATACAGCAAGTAGAGGCTTTTAGTTCTATTTCAGAAAGAGCCCGTGTGTGCAAAGGTGGAGTTTAAAGATCATATTTGCACCAATATCCTGAACTCTGGAGGGTGAACGCGTGCTGCCCAAGACAGACAAAGATGCTGGAGGAAATGTCAGAGACAACACAAAGCTGGTAAAATGAGATCCTGCGAAGTTCAGAAAAAAGGCAAACTACATCTTTAAAGTGATTAGCCAGGCTTTTGTGGAACCGGCGGCCCTTTTTCGTCAAGGTGGCAACGCGTCCTTGTGCTGCACACGAGGACGCCGACACACCGCGCAGCTTGTTAGGCATCCACACGCTGGTGTTCTTAAGCAGGCTTTTTGCAGCTCGGCAAGCAAAGGGTTAATATTTTCAACCAGCTCTGCTTCCGACACACATACACATTCATGCACGGCAAGCGCGCGCGCACACATACACACACACACACACACACACACACAGACTCATATCCCCACAACCCATCACCCCTGATCACACTCAGCCTCGCGCACGCTCCCACACATGCACACACACACACATGCACACACACAAACCCATAATTCCCAACACCACCTCCCCCTCTCCCTCCTCACCCACCGCCTCCTCCTCCTGCGTCTCTGGGCTCCCCCCCCCACCCCCCACCACCTCCTCCCCTTCCATTCTCCATCTCTGCCCCCCCCCCTCCCCTCCCTCCACTCCCACACACCCTCCTCCCTCCTCCTCTCTCCTCCTTCTCCCCCCCCCCCCCCTCAGGTCAGTTAATAAGCGAGCCTGAGCCTGAGCCTGTGCCTCAGCTTGGCTGTCTGGAGGACATGCAGAGCAGTGTCTCCTGGGAATTGGCTCATGCAGAATGCTGCTCCGCCGAGAGAATGGAATTTTACCCTCGCTAGGGCTCCCAGCCGCACCGCGCAGCAGGAAACCTGACAGACACGCACACACGCACGCCCACCAGCACGTGCTGCAAATCAGTACACACACACACACACACACACACACACACACGCACACACACGCGCGCACACACACACACAGTGGTCCCAGGAGTGTCTTTCCTGAGACATCTTCCCGTCCCTTTAAGTAAAGTGACCACTGCCTTCTTAAAAAAAAACACAAAAAAACCCCCCACTTATTTTCCCCCTGAATCATCAGGAAGCCTTCATTAACTTAATGGCGACACGGTCTTCGAGGACACACGTTTGCACAGACGCCGGCGTCACACTCAGATGTAAACACACACGGTCACGGAAACGCAGGGACATCAGTGGGAACAGATCCGCTAATGAGTCGCCCCGCGTATTTGGAAACAGTGGCTCTTCTACACTTCTGTCTCAACTTCTAGTCTTGAGAAAGTCCCCCCCCCTTCCCTCCTTCTCCTCATCCTTCTCTTTTATTCCTCCTAAAACCCACAGCTCCATCTATCGGCGTCCCTGTGCCACATTGTAAAAGTCTGTCGGCGATGGAGAGTAAACACAGAGGAGAGGATCCAGTCAGGTGTGAGAGAGAGGCTGCGGACAAGTTCAGATGGAGAGGAAGAAAACGGTTCAAACATGTGTGTCGTGATGGAAAGAGTAAGCAGGTAAAGAGGCACAGCGGCGAACAATGAATAATGAATAGTAAATAATAAACGTCTTCTTGCTGTGACCTTTCACCCTTAATTTGCTTTTTTGGGGTGTAAATTACATGCTTTCAAAATGTCTCTAAATGTGACCTATTTGCTTCTAAAGGCTGTTTTAGTTTTGGTACGAAATGACAGAGGTCTGATGAATCATGTTGTCCAGCGAGGCTGAGTATGATTCATGCCTCCAACAAGCTTGTATTTACGCAGGGAAAAACAATGGCCACCGCATCGAGCCTGCACATGTGCACTCACAGTCGGGGAAATATGTTTGTTTTTGCTGATGTGTTTTGTTTTTTTCTTCCTTCAAATTCTACATATACATTAATCACCGTTATGGGAGGTGCAGTGAGAGCTCAGTGTTTGGGATTACGTTTTTTTTCTTCTTCTTCTTCTTCTTCTTCTCCTGTTGATGAGATTTAGCTGAGCAAAGCAAGGGATAAGACCCAATCCCGTTTTCTGTGGTCGCGGCATGCGCGCCAAGTCTGGACGAGATCTCCAGGCGGAGAGATCCACCTTCATGCGTAGATTACCGCTGTTCCAACGGGATTAACAATCACACAGATTGTAAACCGGTGTCGCTGCAGGATTGAAACCTTCACAGACAAGACTGTCTCCCGCTTTCTTTGGCGAACGTGGGAGAGCTTGGCTTTCGTGCACCTCTTGAATAAGAGGCAATTATAGGCTGTGTTCAGTGAGATTTGGACCTAATCATAAACATGACAATTCGTACTTTTCTCTCCCCGCCGCTTGACTCAACAAGGAAACATAATCCAGAAAAACTAACACTCACACAGGAGGTGATGTGAGGTGCGGTGTGTGAACACATACCCTAATTGTAAATGAGAATTTTTCTTCTTTTTTTTTTTTTTAAACTAAATGTTATTCTTCAACCCCCAAATACACCATGACAGTGGTGGAGAAAAGAAAAAAATGTGGAAATGGTGGAGGAAGAACACACACACACACACACACACACACACACACACACAACCGCAACCTTCAATGAGCGCCTCACCATGAAATGCAGCATTTACACCATGAAAACGTTTCAAATAATAACACTGACACTCCACATATAAGATATTCTTGCACTTTTTGCATTGTAAATATTTTCCATCTGCAACATTTGTCAGGTATAGCACACGGAGGTTATCAATATAATTATTTTTTCTTCTCTCTCGTGGAGCACCTCCAGTGTGAAAGGAAAAAAAAGAAAAAGAAAAAGCCCAGCCTGTCTCAGCGCTGGCTGTTTGTAGTGCAGCAGCAAGCCGAGGCAGCAGCGCTCTCTTTGGGATTTAGCCTTTCAAAAGTCCTCGTCAGATTTGCAGCGCAGACGTACTTCTGCTGCCTGCCGCCCCCACATCTCTGCCCCCCTCTCTCCTCCCTCCCTCCCTCACTCCTACCCTCCCTCCCGCTCCCCAACTCCACCACATCTCCCCATCCCTCTAACCACCACCACCACCACCCCTCCTCCTCCTCCCCTCCCACCATCAACCTCCTTCCCCTCTCCTCTCTCTCTCCTCTCTCTCTCTCTCTCTGCTCACTCTGCTGCAGATGTTTTGGATATGTTTTCTCAACGAGGAAGCTGCAGCCAACTGCCAAGTGCCGACAAAAAAAAAAAAAAAAAAAAATTGCCCCACGGTCGCTGGCGGCGGCTGCGGTGCCGGCCGACGGTTGGTGAACATTCCTCAGACAGAGGGAGAGAGAGGTCGCGCAGAGGTTAGCCCCGATGTTGCACGAAGCAGGATCCCATTTACTTAATCTGCACGCATTGAAGTCAAGACAATCGTTTTAGGTTTGAAAGAGCAGCAAAAATCCAAATAAATGGGCCCGTCTGTGTCCGGTTGGCCGTGTTTGGACACTCCAGTGTTTGTGGGTTTTGCACCACAACGGGGCAAACATTTGCTGAAGGGATTTCAGGTTCGGTTTTGGGTTTTGGACCGGAGGAGCCGGCTCATTAGCTCGCCCTCGCTCTGTGGCACGGCATCACAGCACTTCAGGTGCAAAACTTTTTCCTCTTCAGCCAAGAGGAGAGACACCTCCCAGCGTTCCCCTTCCACACAACACATCTCCAAGTGTTGATTGTTCGGTGACAATTATTCTGTTGATTATGCACTCGTAGAGGCTGTTCAAAACTATCTGAAAGTGTTGAATTAACTGTGATGGGGTTTGCACACATGCTGCTGCAGGTGGTCGGTAATACTGACAATATTGTTGTTTTGATGTTTTCATTTCAGCAGCTGGTTAGAATCAAGTCAGAATACAATACGTTTTGTCTGTTATTGGTACCATTATAGCGTTCACGGGTTTGTTATCTTCACTATTGCATCAGTGCTTATTTATCCAAAGCTTGTTCTGTTATCAAAACCAATTGGCATCTGGTAAAAAAAAAAGAAGAAAAAACACAAAGAAAAAACAGCAACACACATTTTGAGCAAAATCAAACCTAAAAAGTTTAACGTGAGCGGTGAATTCATCTGTTTACTTTCATTCTACAGGCAGGTATAGTTTGAGAAATCCACCGTCTTCGCATTTCAACATACGTAGAACACATAACAAGTACAGCGATGGAAAGGATGGGAACTGGTCAAGATGTGGACGAGGTGAAACAGCCAATTAGTGTCAATCATCTTGGCCAATAAGGAACTGGAGTGTCCAACATTTTACCCGGTCGTGACACATCCAGCTTTTTAAGAACGAGACACCATGTGTCTGTCATATGTACGCCAATCAACACATTCCTCAATTAAAATCTGCATCAATCACGTTTTCGTCTGCACCCTTCACACCTTCATACCTGACGATTCCCTCCATGTTTTAGCTACGTGGAAACATCTGTATCCTTCCCGGCTCAACAGATGATCTCATCCAACATGATTTTCTGAATCAACGTATACCTTCTATTCACATGGATCGATACGCGTCCGCGCCACACCGAGTTGATCAATAATCACGTGTCTGGCAACGGCGGTTTCATCGATAGACGCTTGCGCCGCGTCTTTAACCGACAACCAACGTCTTCTGCGGAGGACGAGGCTGATGGGAGACCAAACTTGATGTTCAGCAGAGAAAGAAAGAAAAATAGCTGGCTGTGCTGCTACCATCCCCCATCTCGTAGGCATGGCAGCAGCCTCGCACACAAGCGCCTGCACACACACACACACGCGCACACACACACACACGCGCGCACACACGCACACACACACACACACGCAGGCTTGCTCATGGACACACCTACACACAAATACACATGCATACAAAGCACACATACATAAACACACTCACAAACACACGCGCGCACACGCACGCACACACACACACACACACGCACGCACACACTGAGCCCATCTCGCTCTGCTACCTGATGTGAGGCAGAGAGAATTTTCCAGAAACCAAACACAATGAATCTTCCTCTGCTATTCATACAAAACAGAAACCCACGCTGCAATAGTCCTAATTCAAATCAAATCCACGCATGTATTTAAAGCTGCTGCTATTAAGCCTCAAGGATCAATTTTAAACCGCTGGAGAGAGAAAAAAAGAAGGAGAAAAACAAAGAGTCAGAGGGGAGGGAAAAGTTTATGCTATAGCGTCGGTGCTGAATAAATAAAGTGTGTGGAAGAGGAGCGGGTTTGGAGGCAGGGAGCAGCTGCGGTGGTCCGGTGGTCCCGCTGAACCTCCCTCATAATGCAGCTCACACAGCAGCTCAAGGCTGAATCGCCGCACGAGGCTATTTCTTTTGATATTTGATGAGATTTTTTAATTTCAAAGATGCTTTAAGCTTTCGAAGTCATTCAGATGTTTCCTTCCGATGGGATGCTGCAGCTGCACTGGCGCTGTGAGGCAGATCCAGCGTGAAGATCGGTCTGAGCTTTGTTCAGCCGGTGTGTTCAGGTCTGCCACAGGAGCCCCGGATGGACTTCTGAGGGATTATATACTGCATTTACTTTGCACAAGGGATGGGACTGTATGGGATTTATTATCTCGGATCTAAAAAAAAATAATAATAAAAGATTTGCAATAAATTGATTGTGGTGAATCTTCACCGTCGAGATAATGAGTGAATGAAAACTAGAGCCTGATTTGAAAAATACAGGAATTATAATAAAAGAATATATATATATATATATATATATATATATATATATATATATATATATATATATATATATATATATACATATTACATAATTTAAGATAATTGGATTTCTCAAGAGTATAGGGATAATATTAAGAATTTTTATTATTTTGGCAAGGGGACAGTCGTGAATTTTAATTTTCAAATCGTCCCATGCCGCACTTCACATTATTTGGCAGTTCAATATTGTTCACCTATTAATGTAGTTTGTCATGATGCTGCAAAAGGAAGTTTTTGATGCTTTCTTGTGATGTTACATATTCATGCACAGCAGCAGTTTTTGTAATAAGAGGCGTTCACGTTGAATTTAATGAGATGTTATCAAAAACGTAGTCATTTACATGAATGTATTTCAAGATGGTACGGCCAAGAAGTGACCGGCTACTCCCTCTACTGCTAGCTCCCACAGCTAGTAGTAGTTCTACTGCTACTTCAGCATCACTCATAGTGACAATATTCTGATATTATTGCCAGAGCATCGAGATACTGTACCCATTACTGTACTAAAAACCATTAGAACAGCTAATTGCAGTTCTGCTTCCACTTCTACCAAAACAGTTTGCACTTTGGAAAAACTTTCTAAATAATGAAAAAAAAAATCTTTCTGTTCTGCGTAAAAACATTTTCCGTGAACAGTTTTGATGTTCTGCACTGAGTCTGTGTGGGTTTCCTCCAGGTGTTTTAGATTCCTCCCACAGTCCAAAAACATGCAGGTCAGGTGAACTCCAATGTGTAAAAGCCTCTGAGTTGGCCACAGGCGAGCGTATCGATGTAGTATCTATGTGTAATGATGAAGAAGGGCAGCGTTTAATTACGCTCATTTGAAGCACTAAAAGCAGTGCCCTCTGAAAACGAGCCTGTTCAGAACGTTTGGCTTGTGCTGTCGCTGCTCGCAGCTTTCTGGAGAACCGCAAAGACAAACACCATCAGTACTGCGCTTCATTGGGTCCGGACTAAAAGGCCCTCACACAGCAAGAGTAAATAGATTTACATCAGGGGGATGAATATACATATCTGAGTATTATTTTTGACCACTTGCAATACAAACATTCTCATGTGGAGAAATAGTAAAAAGCAAAATGGTATTTGTCCGGTGCCCCCAAGTCACAGTTATTCACATTCAGAAACATGAAATACTCTCAACGGAGGTTTGTAACGGCCCGCTGTGGACGACGACATGCTCGACTCGACTGGAAGCTACTGCACTCGCCACGAGATTATTCAAGGTTTATTATTATTGGGCGCTCAAGACAATATTCAAAGCATTAATATATTGCAGCAAACAACTATTACTTCTGTATTGGCTAGCTGCTCTCATGCAGCGGTTTCAGCCGATAACGCACTCGCGCTGTTAGCGCCGTTAGCTGCAAACTGCTGGCTCAGCCATCGCCATGTTGAGAGTCAGAGATATGCTCCAAATCTTGTATGTCGCACCTATAATATTGAACGTGTCCCCAGTGTTCCCAGTGTTCCCAGTAAGACGGGATCGAATGAACTTTTCTCAAGAATGTGGTAAAATACATGACGTGTATAATATGACAGTTGTGTTGTGATGGAAAGTTATTCACTCGTGTCTTATTCATGTACAGTGTTGAGCTACTTTGTTTGAGTGTTCTACTTTATGCTTTTATACTACTCACATATTTTTTTCCAGGAGAAATATTGTACGTTATTCTTTTGATACTAAAGCTACTTTGCATATAAGGATTGTTTCATACAAAGCATGTAGTGTAATCAGGTTAGTTCATTTGACTGTCGATAAAAATTGGTTCACATTTACAAAATATTATTAAAAGGCTGCCGACGAGTATCAGTAGTAATCCAAAATGGTATGTATATAATAATGTAACTTTCTGAAATGGCTTAATTTTTAATTTTAATACTTTGCTAGATATTTTCGCACAATTTAAGTGTATTTGTACCTTTTACTTGTAACTAAGTATTTGTCCATACAATCCTGTTACTTTTACGTTAATGATCTGCATACTTCTTCCGACTGTGTGCACATACATCATGTGTGTTTGAAGTCTTTACATGTATGTCATGTGGTCATGTAAAACATAAATTGTACCTGAAGTCCACTGTGGTTCGCTATCACCATGTTTCAGACTGTTTAACTGGGCACACACATCACAGTCCACAGCTTAATTTATCGCCGTGTGTTTACCTTTACGGGTTCAGCCAGTGTCCTTGCATCAACTACAATGCTTCTTTTTTTTTTTTTTTAAAGCTTTGTATAATTGGCATCATCCCAAAGACAATCAATAGTGCTTCAACATTACAGGGCTGGACTGGGTGCTATCTCCAGGCCTGCTGATTATTGGGCTTTGCATAGCGTTGAGTCGGTGTGCTGTGCTCCGGTCTTACAGCAGCCAGGTGCAACATGGGAATGGATATCTGTTTGAATAGAAGCCCAAAGCTTCTGGCAACTTCAATCCAAATCAATGCTCAGACCAGGGCACCACATGCATCGATTCCCCTAAAAAAAAAAAAAGAAGGAGCTTTCTTATTTTCCAGGCTTCGATCAGCTCACAGAGTTTTTAAAAACAAAAATCTGCCAAAAAAAATGAAATAAAAATGAGGAGAACTCAGAGGTTTGCCTTTGAAAGGCTGTGGGAGGTAAGAGGGGGGCTGGTAGGAGGGGGTGAGGAGGGTGAGGAGAGGTGTCCTCTAATGAGCTTTAAAGAAGGGATGCAGCCACGTTGAAATGAGAGGAAACAGACCTCCCACCAAATATGAATACCAGAAAGATGCAAATGTACTCAACAGTGAATTTGTAATTCTGAATATGTTCAGAAACAAAAGGCTCTGGAAAACCGAGGGAGTGAAAGTGAACTGCTCCCCTCTGCTTCTCCAAAATAAAATAAAATAAAAAAAAGGAGACAGGGAGGAGAGGATGAGGGAGAGCGAGGAAGATGGAGAGGGAGGGGTATGAAAAAAAGAGGCATAGAGAGAAAGGGAGGGCGGGAGGGAGGGAGAGGAAAAAACCCTGGGCCCTGTTCCTTCTGTATTTTCTTTCTTTTTTTTTTCTTCTTTTTTTTTTTTAAGCAATGGCATCCTGTGTTCTTGGATGTGTCGTTGCCATGGCAACTGTAACTTGGTGACCTCGTTATTTCTGCCTAATCCCGGCGCTGAAATTATGGCTGCTCCACCCTTTTGCCTGGCTGCCCTGATAACACAATCATTGCAAATGAGCCAGGGAAATGGAGAAGAAGACGGAGAAGAAGCAGACGGAGAAGAAGAAGAAGAGGAAGAAGAAGACGGAGAAGAAGAAGAAGAAGAAGAAGAAGAAGAAGAAGAAGAAGAAGAAGAAGAAGAAGAAGAAGAAGAAGAAGAGGATGAAGAAGAAAGACAAGAAGAACAAGAACAAGAAACACATTCGGCACATCTCTTAAAAAAATATTTTTTGTTACCAAATCGCCACAGGCTGTAATATTTCAAATTCAATATACATTTACTGCCACTATGATCTGCTTTAAGTGTTTTTGCAGAATTCTTGCAACAGTTGATGACGAGCGATTCATATAAAGCAGTTAGCGATAATCGTCCGTGAGTGGCTGATAAACCGTATTGATTTCACATCAGTCATGTTTATTACAGTGGAAACGGTGCCAAGTCAACAAAAAGGCTGCCGCTCGCAAAGTTTGGAGACTGTGTACTGTAAAGGAAGACCGGGCAAAGCTAAATCTACTGTACACACACACACACACACACACTCACACACACACACACACAGCCACACACACACACAGCCACACATAAACACCTGAATTATTGATTTCAGTGTTTGATTAGATTTACCTATTGGATGAGGCACAAGAAGCTCTCTGAAAAATTTATGGATTTTGTGAGATAAACATGCAAACTAATAAGAAATCCTCAGTCATGCCTATTCAATAATTCACCAAATTTGCATATTATTATTGGCATATCTCATTAATCCGGACCAAGACACACTTATATATTCCGAAATTGTATTAGTTGGATATTCTGTTGCATTAATTAACATGAATAATGAAGGACGAGAGCGCCTTTAAAGCTGCGATTCAAAGAAATCCCTCATTTAGGAACACAAGAGAAAAATGTCTTTGTGTGGTCAAATAGGCCGCAGAGTCCTTAACAACGACATTATTTGCAAGTAGCTAGGACTACAATATACTGCAGTGAATGCTTTACAGCGCAGTGGAGGAGTTCAACGTCTCTAATTGCGTTCTCACAAGTGAAACTTTGATTCCAGATATTCATTTCACATGTATCTGAATAAAAACTAGTCCAAGACATCTGAACTTAAGTTTTGGCATAATTATTTGAAATACAAACATTAAAGATATCCACAATACTTTTGATAAAAGTTTGATTTTACGAGTCAATTTGAGATTGTTAAATACTACATGTTGGACTGGAGTTGAATGTCTAAAGGTAAAGTGGAGAAACCTTTTAAGTCCCATTTACAACATCTATAAAAATAAAAGTTATCTCAAGTGTTTTTCACGGGACAGATGTTACTTTGGGGAAAACTCCATTTGTCTCTTGTATAGTGGGAACGCTTAAATTATCACTCTGACTAATCAAAGTGTATTTAAAAGACATGAATACAACACCCTCATTCACATGGAGACCTGCTGCTGTTTCCACGTTATTCAGCCACTGACTCATATTTTCTTTATAGCTGCAGTTAAAACCAACAATAGGCCTTTTTCACAGCACACATTTTCACATGTCGTAGTGGGAAAAGCGCCGGTGTATAACATTAGACGCTACACCTTTCTAATGATGGCTGCATTCCACTTCGGGGAGGTCCTGGTGTGGTGCATGCTGGCTCAGCATTTAATGGGACCGAGCCAACCGAGCCCTTTGCTACTCGGACATGTCGAAATGTGCGCTGTGAAAAAGGTGCATTGCAAAGGCGTTCGTCCGGTCACACGGCTGCAGACGGAACAGACCTCCTCTTCTTATTCGTACAGTTACAGGCTGTCCTCATGAAAATCAAGTTGTATGTAATCCACGTGAAGGCACACAGGGTGGGAGGAGAGGAGTATGGGGGGGGGTCAAAGAAGAAATGGACTTTCACCCAGGAGACCATGGTGCCCCGTGTGAAACAAGAAGCCAACGGGGATTTATTTGTCACGTAACTTCCAAAGCAACAATTCTTTATCCTAAAACTTAAGCAGCCAGGTATCTTTGCTGAAACCTGACTGAGTTGTTTCTGTGCATACAGAAGTTTATTTTTTTTTAAAATGACTGTATGCATGTCTCAACATACGAGGAGTACATTTCCCGACAGATCCCATACGAACCATATCAAGATATTTCTGATACCAATGTATGTCAGTGATATATTTGTTTGTAATATCAAATCAGATTTGAATAGCACATTTGTTATAGTCATGAATCAAATAAATGTGTTTGTTTCCATGAACATGAACCCCCTAATATTTGAGAATGCTGATTTTCAGTCTGTTATAACGATATCAGGGATGTAGTGATCCAGTGCAGAATTGATAACCCTTTTTTTTAAGTTTCTAATTCTAAAATGTGTCCGTTTGACATGTAGAAATGTCATGCAGAGTTTTCCACCAGGTCATGGCGTGAACAAACTAGACCATTGTTATTCAATGACGGCCTGTAACTAAGTGGAGTACATTACTTAAGTACAGCTCATGTGCTGTACGAGAAGGACAAACGTGACCGGCACAGGAACAGTAGCTGTTCGTGAATGATCGATCACATTTGACATCTGTACCCTTCATTTTCAAAACGATGATTTCAATATCTTTGTTCGAAATCATGACCAGTCAGAACTACAGAGGAGACATCTTAAATGTGAGTTCAACTCGTGTATTTAATGAATCAAGACGACCAGACGGCAGATGTGTGATTAATTTGTCAACAAAGGTCGCGCATCATCGTTTGTTGTGACTCTATGCTCTTTAATGATTTCGTAAAGAGTGGGCATTCATGTTTTTAAAATGCTGAATTTCACAGATTGGAAACAATATTCATAGTGAAAGAGAAACATGAGGAGGACATAAGATGTTCTGCCCCCTCGTCCTCCTCCTCCTCCTCCTCCTCCTCCTCCACCTCCTCCTCCTCCTCCTCACTTTCCAGCTCCCACACACCCTCCCCCTGTCTTTTACTGAACTTAGACCCAGTATGTAAATGAGAAACAGATGTTTTAGAGGTTGGGGGGTGGGTGGGCGGGTGGGTGGGTGGGGGCTGTCTTTCCACAAAAACCGTAGGCTTAGAAAAACCAGAAAATCCCCGAACTTGGATCTTTTGGTCTTGCTTCTCTGCACGAGGCGCCATCCTTTGGAAGCCCACAGAGGCATAGACAGAGACACGGACCGACAGACGGACATGTGGACAGATGTTAGTGTGAGTTGTGTGTGTGTGTGTGAGCTTAATCTGCCCTAAGAGAGACGACCGCACGACTCCCAAGAGGCTTATCTTGGTCAGATCCCATTGCTTGCATGGAAACTCTCAATTCGGTCACATCATTCGTCCAGTGTATAATACAAGCCCCTACACACACACACACACACGCACACACACACACACTGACCTGGATTTGACTGGCTGAAGCCTGCGGTATCCGCCCACATCGACATTGCCAGGCCTGTTGGCTGTTTTGGCTGTGAGGGAAACAACAGTTTTGTTTTTGCTAATATACTTTTATAAATGTTGTTTTAATGGAGGATGAGCCACTAAAACCACCAGCCAGTAGCAGAAGCAGTAACACCAGTGGCCGCGTTGGAAATCACATTAGAAGTAACAGCAGTGATGGGAGTAGGAGTGATAGCGGCAGCTGTTTCAACTGGATTTTAATGACTATATCGCAATATGTAGTTTGGATCTGCTTCATATAGCAACATCATTTAAATGCTGCTAAGAGTGAGGCCTTGTGTGAACGATTCCTGGAAAAACTTTAAGCTTTAACCCAGACATCTACAGTGTCCTATGGACCAACAAATCACCAAATAAAAACTCAGTCTAGGAGTAGTAGTAGGGGTATGAGTACTTCAATCCTTTATCTGGTAAAAGTAAAATTACATTACAAAAAAATACGTTACAAAAAACTGGGAGCAGAATTTTTCATCAGGAGCTTTTCCTCGCTCTCCAAGTCTTCACACGCCCAAGAATCGATACCAGAACCACTGATGTGACAAAACACTCTGTGTTTGCACAAGTGCAAACACGTACATTTTACATGTTTATAACTTCAATTCAACCATAAATATGAACATAAACCATACATAAGACTCGAGAGGACTCAAAAGTGACTCGAAAGGGCTCCCCAAGTTAAGAAAATAAACATTTTCATATCCCTCGCTTGATGCTACACATGATTAGCACACCTTTTTGGAAATCTTACAACCCACGAAATTCGCCAATTGCTCCAAATCCCTCGTGAGACCGAGCCTCAGCAAGATATCGACCACCTTTGCAGACAAAAAAAATGAAATATGACTTACTTATGGATGAAATGATATTCCACACAGCGTTGCTTGGTATGTCTTGGTACATCTGCTCTGTTGTGGAACCAGATGCGTTAAAGGTCCAGGAAGCAAGTTAGGGCATTTTGGCTTTCAGCGTACCTAAACCGACGGTACACGAAAAGTGCAGTAAATGAATTACTAAAAATATTTAACTTCACTTAATTAAAGTCAAACTTTGCAGAGATACTTTATAATATTACAAAAATATATATGCATAATTAAAAAGAGGAAATACATTGTGGAATTTTTTTTTCTTTTTCAGAAATTGCTACTTTTTCTTTCCTGTGTTTTATGAACAACCACTAAACCAGTAACACATATACTGCTATATGAACCTCTGAACTCGTCTCACAAGTGTTTTCTGTACATTATAACTTTTGAAATTATTCAAATAGCCCTTGTGGTGGTGGAGTTATTCTGTATTTAGTTTGGGTATGCAAACCATTCAGAATTGTTTTTAAATGGCTGGGGGGTAATCGGGGTTAAAAAGGTCGAAGGTAAAAGGTATTATCAGCTGCAATTAGTCAAAGCATTAAAAGTACCCATAAATCAGCATTCTCCCTTCTTAATGTTATATTATGTTGAGTGACTGTTTTATTTTTGTTTAAATGTGTAAGCAGATTGTAATTGTGTCAGATATTGTTAGTTACTTGTATTGATTTGCACTGAAACCTATAACGATGCATACAAATTTGTGGGATGATCAGATGTTTTACTGCGTAAAATCTAAAAAAGTAACATGTTTCTGCAACTGTCAGATGGATGTAATAGAGTGAAAGGTAACATATTTAAAATTTGATTGAGAAAAATAACTTTGCTATAGTTTACTTTTCACCATTAAGTCTCAGCAGCAGCTGTAGTCGTAGGACTGTTAGTATTAATCAGCCTATACAGGCGCTAGAAGCAGTACTGTATTTCTTCTTAGTGATGGTAGTTCTGATCCATCCATCCATCCATCCATCCATTCATCCATCCATCCATCCATCGCAGTATGTATATTGTAATCTTTTAATTATAAATGCTGAATGTTCATACCAGCATATTAAACATATCCATAGTTTTTGCATATTTAAAAATGTTTTCAGAATCACTATTTGGGGAAAAAATGATTTATTATTACCATGCACATATTTTTTAATTACAAGTCATAAAACATGTCTGCCTACACTTAAGCTTTTTCTGAGAAACCCCACATCTACAACTGGGTGACTTTTTGCTGCGTAGTAACGACATGTATGCAGCATATTTCAGGTTATTCAGGTTGTGTGTGTGTGTGTGTGTGTGTGCCTGCTTGACCGTTTGTGTGTTAGGAGGGTAGTAGCGATGCATGTTGACACCAGCATCTCGGGGGATGTTGCAGACATCAAAACGGCGTTTCCCCTCCTCGACATGCAGAGAGCATTTCCCTAAACATGACGGATGCGTATCATGTACCGGCACATTATCTCCTGCCTCTCTGACAACCAGGAACAAGAACCTGTTGTATGATGCAGCTCCCAGAAGTGACAGCTGTGATTAGATGGGTCACATGTGATGGTGACCCCCCCCCCCCTCCTCCTTCCGCCGTATCCCACCCACCCTCAGGCCTAATGACGAGGCTATTACCTTTAATGGCAGCCTGCCTTCATCCTCTCTGATGCTGCAGGTTGTCATCGCTAAGTCCAGTTTAGCCAGAGGCGTTTACAAGGAATTTACATTTTTAACTAAGAGCAACAGTCCATTTCCATTCCTAGATTGCAACATCACAGAGTTACAACACATGGAGAGAAGAAGGTATGATGAAAAAGTTACAACTACCAAAAATAACAGTGGATATGATAGAATAGTAATGAGAATAAACGCAGTAATGATATTGGAAATGATAATTGCAACGCAGCTTATAATTATGATGATAATAATAGCTGGCGGGGCCAGGCAGGACCAGGGTCCAGATAAAAACCACTAAACCTAAACCTGTGAGGAGAAAAGCACAAAGACTCCGGGTAAGGAGGAGAGTTATTAATGTGCATTGATGGGACATTAATTCATACAGAAGGATGAGTCATATCAGACACACCAGTGCAGCTAAAACATGAGCGAAGAGAACGTGAGAAAACACAGAGAAGTGGAGTCTGTGTTGGCCCCTAAACCCAGAGGCCAGACTCATGGTGAGCAAGGAGACAGATGTATATATTATGTATGTACAGTATATTGAATTGATCAGCTGTCTATATGTTCTCGGTACTTCCAAATGAAAATAGGATTTGTCTTTTAAACAAAATGATCTAATAGCATACAGTTAAGAAATAAAAAGAGAGACACATTTGGAAAAAAACGATCGAAAAGTATTTGGTCACAAAAGAAAAATCTGAAAATAGCGAGTGACAAATGTGAACTGTCGGTTTGGACCGAGCAACAGTCCAAAAAACCCCAATATAACACATTTTAAATGATATAAAACAGCAAATCCTCATATTGAATCAGCTGGAACCAGAAGATGAGGAACTTATCCTCCCAATGCATCTCATCATCAATACATGCTCACGGTATAACCAGACTGTTACTTTGACATAAAACATGATGCATTATATTATATAATTAATATCTGAAGCCATGTGGGGTGGCCGTGGCTCAGGAGGAAGAGCGGTTTGTTCATTAATTGCAGGGTTGGTGGTTTGATTGCTGCGTCTCGCGTCCACCTGTCAACGAGTCCTCGAGCAAGACACCGAGCCCTGAATTACTTCTGATAACCGGGCCGGCGCCTTCGCATGACAACTCTGTGCCTCATCGGTGTGTGTGTGTGTGTGTGTGTGTGCGTGTGTGTGTGTGCATGGCCGAGTCAACGTGAAGCACCCTGGGTAAATAAGATAAGTAACAATAAATGCTGTCATTTACTTATGGTTTAGAATTACAGCTTTTAAAATGGTTTTGTTTTTGCTGGATGGATGGATTTGAGATCACTTTGCAGTGATGTTGAATGAAAAGAAGGAGAAAAAAAAACTAAACAATGAGCTCGTGCGAAGATCCTGCCACGCTTCAACTTACACAACAGCTGCACACGCACAGATTCACAATGTTATCTTCAGTCTGTGCACAACAGCAGCAGGTTTGGGCTCTGCCGTGAGACACCATGGTGTTGCTACCCCGCCGTGTCCCCGAGCGGACAGTAAATCATGTCAAAATGTGACTTACAGTAGCGCCTATGCTGTGTACCGGCTCCGACAGAAAACAGTAATATATGTAGTAGAGGTTTGACAGAAAGTGCGTGCGTTGCTGCGTGTTGCTGTCAGCCTGTCGTTACTGTCACCGTGATGTTCCTGACAGGCCGGAAAAAAGAAGAAGAAGAAGAAGAAAAAAAAACAGGTTTCCACATAACTTCAGTGTAATCACAAGTCGAAACGTCTCTGTTGTTTCCACGCCTGTGCGTGTGTGTGTGCGTGTGTGTGTGTGTGTGTGCAAAAGAGATTAAATTCTGTGTTTCAGCAGCAAGGTTTGTTGAACTTCTCACTCTTTATTTGGGGGTAGTTTTTCTTTTGTTGCAGTTTTTCTTTCCAGCCCAGTAATTTCTGGGATTTCATTTATAATGTGCATTGAAAGAATATCGGGAGAGCAGGCCTTCATCAGACCATCATTTATTCATTCACATGGATTTTTCCAACAGTGGCTCACCTCTCAGCGAGCAGATGCTGAGCATCGTCTCCAGGACGCCTTGATCTGAAGAGACACTGGACCCGGTGTTGTCTACTCCAGAAAAACACGTCCACGTCCACGTCCACGCCGCGCTGTGAGCTACCGGCACGACGGGGCGTTTAATTAAATCAAAAACGTATCACTCAAATTTTAATTATGCTCTCGTACACCTTCAGGTTGACTTATGACATAGTGCCATCTAGAGACCGAGGCGGGTACGACACGGATCTCACAGGAAAGGAGCAACATTAGTCTTCATTATGTGCAGCGCGGCTTATTATGGCTGTTTGAGTACACTGGTGACCTCACATTCCTTTGTGCTCTAACGGGGAGAGGTGGATGGTTAAAAGGGCAAATACAGTATAT